>NW_020955755.1:140361-222183 GCF_003031625.1 Empidonax traillii | reverse complement strand
CCATATAAAATATAATCCTTGCAATATGGATTTGCTCTCACCATTTCACTTCAGCTCAGTCAGAGCAGATGGAGTTGCCCGTTTTCCTGGATAAAACAACATTAATCTGTGCTTCACACAGTGGTTCTTCAAGAATACCTCTGTGCAGTATCAAGGGAGAAACCAACTGCAGGAGTCAAAACTTAGTGAACCTTTGTTTCTTTTCTCCCCCTTAGCAAGATAAATAACTGAAATCCAGAACTGAGCAACCAATTGTAGGGGTATTTCCTAGGGATAGATAACTAGGAAAACATAATTAAAACTGTGGCCAAGCATTAGAACACTTTATCTTAAAAAATTAAGGCTTGAAAATTGTTTTTATTTTCCACTTTGTCCAGTCCCAAGTGGCTGTAATACAGATTGAAGGGTTAGCTTGTTCTGAAGTAAACCAGGTTCCCTTTAAATTTGCCACAGTGAAAGGAGGTTTCAAAAATCTCTTGCCAACTCTTTAAACATCCTGATGGCTATTTCTTAAAAAATGGCTGAGGTCATTGCTATTCTGAATGAGTACAGGATAGTGGTGTGGCAAATTTCAGAACTGACTCAACTTCGTGTTGGTATGTGTAATAAATGGGATTTCTAGATAATACATTTCCTGTGCTGTTAGGTAAGTCCTGCTCGGAACTGGATGAATATAATCCCAAGGATTTGCTGTCCTTCCCAGATTTGCTTTGTCTTCTTCCTCCTCTGACACTGCCACCGCCTCTTGCCAGCCTGTCAATCAAACAAAGGAAAAAATCCCCACTTTAATTCACCTGTATGCTCAGCAGAAGACAATAAGGGATATTTCGTTGTGGCATTGTTTAAGTCTGAGGAGAAAGAACAAATGTGGCCTGTTGGTTAATGAAGACACTGTTTATTCTAAGCTGTAGTCACGTTATTCAAGAGAAGTAATTCCCTTTGCTGCAGGCTTCCTTTCCACTCAGCTGCGTGGGCCAAAATCTGCTTCCACGCTCCAACTGATTGCATGAACTAAACACTCCAAGGAGTCACAGGGATAGTATCTTTTGTTCAAGAAGAGATATCAGGAGAAACACGTTCAGAGCTAACAGAGAATTATCTGACACTACTCACTGTTTATGGAAAATGCTGACCTGCTCAGGTTCAGCTTTCCGTGGAAAGACGTCCATAGCTGGGAGGAAATAAGAGACAGGGACAAATTCTCAGAAACTGGAAGGGGAACAGAAAAAGGGACTGGAAGAATGAGACACTTTTGGACCGCATGGCTCCTACATCAGACAGATGATGCAGCTCACAGTGTTGATCTGAAGTGAGTAAAACAGGGATCTTTTGGATCCTGCAGTCTCAGTGTGAAAGTCAGGATTGGTGAGCAAAGCAGTTCTCAAAACATGATGGACTAGTTTCGAGCTCTATCTTATTGAAACCTGGAAATAAAAGGTGTAGCAAAGCATAGAGGAAAGGTGAGAAGGGAGATTGATTGATATTCAGGACAGATTAGATGTTTCCTACCCTACTTGCCTTCTGTGCAAATATCTCTCAGTAAGGGTTTAGATTTGTAGACATAATGTTTGTGAGACGTAATGTTTGTGAGACATAATGTTTGTGTCCAGCCAAACTTCATTGATCCCCATTTCTCTGAAAGAGTGAACAGAAAGACTTCAATAACTTCAGTTCTGCTTCTCAAACTCGGGAACTGGAGGCCTCAGAGCTTAGGCAATGTTTGCTATGATCCTGCTCTTTGTTTTATTCTTTTTGTTTTGTAACTAAGAGTTACAAGCAGTTCAGTACATTCTGAAGGTTTGATTTCACTCTCATCTCTTATGCTTCCCTCTCACATCCTTTCAAACTCAGGTGTAAAAATTAATAAAAAGAACAGACTAAGAAGTTGCCTGAGATGAGTTAAAGTCCGTGAATATTTCTTTCGGGATTGTAAAATATGCTCATTTGCATATTGAAATCTGTGGGCACTGACTAGTTACAAGGTGAAATTACTAAACAGATACTTTGATATAGTCTGTGCTTCTAAAAGCTGGAGATTCAGTGTTCTAAAGAAACCTTTTGTTGTTTACAGAACCCTATTCTTTAGCATAATTTAGTAACTGATGCTAACACATAGTGCACCTGGAAATTCTTAGCTTTGCTATATAAATTGTTAAAATTACCATAAGAGGAAAGTAAAGAGGTGTAAAGACAAGGCCTAAAATGTCACAGAGGAAAAGATCAGATGGGTATTAAACTGGAATGTGGTTGTTAATTATTTTTGTACCTGGATGAATAAGAAGTGCTCGTGCAGAAGTGGCACAGACCATTATAAAGGCTGTTGTGAAAATGGCATCTCAGAGAAAGGGGAAATACTTTATACCTAGTCTGGCATGAGACAGGTTAAAAGGTATATACAATTAACTGCAGTACTTCCAGAAGAATCAGTCCACAGAGAAATGTTCCTTGAATTTGCACACGTTGAACTTACTGGATTATGTTTCCCAAATGCTCAAAACTTCACTTTGAAGCACTTCAGAAAATATTTCCAATAGCACATCAATCTCCTGTGCATCAGTTGCAGGTCTGAATATATGATCAAGTGCACGGGTGAATCAAAGGTTGGATAAGGGAGAAAAAACAATGTTGTGTAGATTATCTCAGCTGAGTAATTAAAACAATTGTAAATAAGTGAACAAATTCCAAAAACTAATTTTTAAAAAGCTTGGAAATATGTTTTTTTCCTTCTATTTCACGCATATAATAGCCTATCTATTGTAAATACACATGAAACTCAAGAGCAGGATAAAATAACACAGCTCTTTCAGGCTAGGCTATTTTTGGCTATTTTTTAGAAGAATTTTACTTACATTGGTCTTTAATTAGTTTTATTTTGGGCCCTAACATAGCTAGAAGCAACAGTTGTGTGTTATACTGGGATGCTGGGAAATTCCCCCTTCCAAAAGATGTAAAGTTTGCTTATCTAACCCTGGAGGGCTTCAATTTATCAAACTTTAGATAATTAACTGTTTATATATATTTATGTATTTGTACATGTTGGTACAAAAGCTGTGGCCTGTGACAGAACCTTGCCCAAGCTGAGCCTCCTGCAAAAATATCAGATTTTTTTTTTTTTTTGTGGTTTCCATCTCCTATATTAAAAAAGGTGGATTAGTGTGTTGGAAGCAAATTATGTGGCTGAAATTAAATTAGTGTATCTATGCAACACCTTCCAAAATAAAGGAGAAAATTTTCAGAATGGTTTCTGAAGAATGAAATAAAACTGGCATTTGAAAGGATCACAGAGGTACTGCAGATAACAGGTTACAAATTGAGAATAAGTCAATAATAATTTAATTTGTAAAAGGTCAAAAGTCCTACTATGTTGTGTGAAGCAGTGTGTTACATTTCCTACTCTGTTTTGCACAGGCTGAGAAAGTCAAACAGGACAGCAGCAAAAATGACTGGAGGTTTAGAAAAAAGGTAACGTGAAGTTGAATTAATTTTGGATGAATAGTCCACAGGGGAAAAAAAAAAAAAAAGAGGCAACTCATGTAAATATGTACAAAGGTTGCTATAAAGACCAAGGGAATAACTTCTTTTCTTATAACTGTACTGGACAGGACTAAGGTCAAACTGGAGAGGGGAGTGTCTAATCTGGATATTAGGAAAAGTCTTATTGCTTGTGGAGTTTTCAGGCCATGAGAAGAGACTGGAGATGCCTCAGTCAAGGTTAAGTGGCTTGGTCCTGTCTTGGGCAGGAGGACAGACTACACAACCCCCTGAGGCCTCTTCCAGGATTATTTTTGTATGATTTTACTAACATTTTGGTGTGTAATCCCCTGAACATTTTTCTATAAAGTGCTTTACAGTGCACTGGTCCCAGGTAGTGAGAGGGGTTGATGGGGAGTCACTTTTATGACTTATTTTTAATATGCCAGAGCTGCAAATTTCTATGCACAGACCTCTTGTATTTTCTTCACAGAAGGGTTCCATGTACTTGAAGTCAGAGTAGAGTGGGTTTAGTATGTGGGCTTATTCAGAGCACAAGAACAGGAAGGAAATTCAGTTAAGATGCTGTCCTAATAATGAAACTTTGGCTAAAGTGTAGTCAGTTTATAACCAGAATACAGTGTTCCAGTTCACCTGACCATATGTAAATGCTTCCATTGACTTCACTGATGTTCCCTAAGCTCCAGGTGAGTTCAGCTTTGTGATTTGACTGTCTGCAAACACATCTCCATGCATTCATGGTTTTGTTAACTCCCAGGAATTTGTATAGCCACATGCTCTTCTTTTATTGCCTGTGGGACACGAATATTGTTCCTAAAGTTCAAGACATTGTCATATCTACTTTTGGCCCCCAGTGAGACTCGTGGTTATGAGTTTCCTTGAGCTGGAATGACATAAAAACATAAATGAGAAATATTACTCTCTTATTTAATGGAAAACATCCAGAAGTGCTCCTTTGGGAGATAGCATTGAAATTACTAATTCTGGCTAATAAGTTTCTAGAATTGAAAAATAAGTGTGCCTTCAACTCTTATAACTGTGGGAGGAAGGGCAGATGTTAAAACCTCTTTCTTTCCTAATATTTTAATGTGAGAATGTCCTTCTGGTCTCATGTCTTAACAAAATTCCCACATTATTTTCAGATCAGAAGTTACAAGCGTAGATAGCCTGCATAACTGAGATCCAGACAGTAAAAGAGTTTCTGAATCAATGAGAGTGCCCAGATCTACCTGCTGGAGTGTTTTAAATGCAGCTGATCACAGGAAATGCTGGAGCAAGACAGGATTCAGACAGACAGTTACTTGGTGTACATCACACCTGCTAAATTCTTCACAGGTGGCACGTGAGGACCCTGTTCTTCTGCCTATAGGCACATATATGTCTTTCCTTCTTTGAAAGTCTCACTGGGCTTGTCTATGTGGTATTTTCCAGGCTGATGAGAGTCTTCTTGGGCCACTCTGTGAGCCACCATGAAGCTTCCTTTAGCTCAGCTGGGAGAGAAGTGCTGTTATCTTTGGCACAACATTAGCTTGGGCTCAGCACTGACCACATTCTGGTCACTGCCTGCCTCTGGTCTGGGCAGCTCAGGGAGCAAGGAGGCTGGGCTGGCAGCTGCTCAGGGCACATGCAATCCTGGCTCTTGTCTGCAAGGACACTGGGAAAAAAAAATGCTCAAAGGCTTAAAGAAGTGATTGAGTGCATGTAACACTCGCTGTGAAAAGGCACAGGAGGTGAATGCCTGGTTTCACAGTCTGAGTAATAGTTTACTGAGGTGTACGTAAAAGATAGGGTGGATTTGTGTATCTACAAGCTTACCTTTCAGATCCTGTCCTCCTTCACTTGAGAAGATTTCCCCAACGAGGGGAAGATCTGAGTTCAGTACAAAACCAGTTGTTCATTACAAAAGCAATTGTTCATTGTGTGGTTTCTGTGCTGCCTGTTGGCATGGACCAGAGCCAAGCTTCCTCAGGTTTGCTGGGCAACCAACCACTATTCCATTGTGCTTTCACCAGTCAAAGGAGGATTTTCATAACCCTTGGTGTGCTAGATAACAATGTGTGAAATCCGATTTTAATCTGTCTCTATAAACATGCTAACGCATCTCCAGCGGCCCTGAGGGCGTTAATGCCTGAGGTAACGTCTGGATTAGGTGCTCCTCCCCTCCACTGCTCCCTGCTTCCTCTTTCATGTGAAAGATTCTTGGCTCGGAGAGTCTAGTCCCTCGTCCTGGTGAGGTTTTTTGCTTGTGTGCAATTTCTTTCTGCTGGCGCTCAGCGAATGCCACTGATGCACCTGCAGAAGGAGCAGAGGGAAGTTTTTTTCTGATGTGACCTCGTGGCCCCCTGGCAGCTCCTCTTCCAGAGAAGAAGCCTTTAGGGTAGCTGGTAGGATTACAGTGTGCTAAGTACTGGTGCTCTACCTGATGGTTGTGATTGATTTGGAATCAATCACAAAAGGGTTGGCCACCCCTCTTGAAGGGTAGTCAGATGTTTGGCAAAGCTAATCACAGTGTGGAAAAAAAGAGCAAACTTCACCATCGTGGACCTAATAAGCCTTCAAAGTAGCACCTTTTGGTAAATATTGGCTTTTGAAAAGCCAGCTCTAAGGACGGTAGTACAGCTGGATCTGATGCTACCAACCCTCTGTCGAATCCCATGGAGAGTGAGAAACAAAAAAAGTTGCCAAACTTGCCTGCACATCTTATTTCAGCTGAAATACATTCCAGGTCATTTTTTTTTGTCACTTGGACTCAAAGAGAAGTACACAGACACATTAGCTTCACTTGCAGGTGATGAAAAAAAATGGATCTCTAATTGTGGTGACTTTGTAGTATAAATTTCCTTTTTTGGTCAACATGCAGGTGGCATGGCTCTGTTACATTACCCAGCTTGCAAGCCTGGATCTTAATTACCACTGCAGCAGCACAAGCACCGGGGTCTGTAAATCTGCAGGGTGGTGACTGAAACTTGGGCACACCACACTAATTAAGGACTCACTCTTCTCTCGTAGGGAGAGGTTATATTCACTCTGATGGATCCGGTTAGTCCTTCTGTCGTAACAAAGGGTGCCCAGTCTTGCACATCGTGTGATGTAACACCTTATCATCACCCTCTCATTAATGTGTGAAAATCACAGAATGCAGAAAGGTTTATCGGGTTGTGTAACGTTCCATCATCATTCCTCGGGGAGAGCAGCAGAGAGGAGCTGCTGTTGAGATAGTTGAACTTGGGCCATCTCTCCAGACAAGGAGTCTCCTCTGTTTCACATCAGGTGCAGCATAAAAAGTTTGACTATGTCAGTGAATAACTCAGTGTTAGAGAAGCAATCTGCAGAGTGCAAGCAGATAAGAACCAAGAGTCAGATGTTGCTGCTAACCCACAGCAAAAGGCCTCAAAACTGCATTTTGAGCCAGGGAGGGGTTCAAATTTGCTTCAGGAGTGAAAATACAGAAAGAAAAATAACCAGGAATCTTTAAATCCTCTGAAGTAGTGATTTCTGTTTGACTGAGATTAAGAAAGCTGCAAATTTGTCCACATGTATAACTGGAAGGGATGGTACTTGAAGAGTTCCCATACACAAAGAAACAGCTTTTGCAGCTGATGAAGGCTCTCCTCTCTTTCTCACTGAAATCTGCAGAATTCCCCCTTGATTTTTGTGGAAGCAAAATTTGGCTCCAACTACTGAAGCAAGGCAGACATTTAAGAACCACAATATCACTTGGTGTGGGACACACTTTATTATAATAATTATTGTGTTGCTTAATGGCAAATGAATAGTATGGACTCTTACAAAATGTGTTTTTCTTTGCAAATGTTTATACAGCCATCCAGAAAAGGGGTTGCAAGAAAGATCTTTTCTACAACTGTTAGAATTTCTTAGACTTAACAGTACTTTATTGTGCAGCATCAGGATATAAAACTGATACAAGTGCATCTTAATTAAAATTTTTTAAAAGTGTATCTTAATTAAATTTACAGAGATATCACATGCTTTCCTATGGAGGGAGATGTCCTCACTGAGGAATGGGAGCACATACTGCTGTGTTCAGTTCCTTTTCAGTAAAATAGATACACTAGCTCTACTCAAGAAAATATTCTAGAAGCCTTAGGAAGCTTTATTTGCCCACATTATTCAAGCTGTGAACATCCACACCCCTAAGTATGAAGGCTGAGGCAGCCTCCCTGCAGAACCCGTGTTATTGGGTCTGAGAAAAGCGGGAGATCCTTTGCTGTTTGATTTTGAGGCACGTGGGAAATGGCATTTGAGAACAAACAAATAACCCCAAATCCAGGTCTAACCACACAATAGAAATAAAAATACCAATGCATACAACTTTGCCTTCAAATAAGAAGTAAAGTTAATTAGTATGCAAGTTCTATGTGACTGAGAAGCAGGAAGAGAGCATCCTCTGGAATGAATTTATAATCTGGCAGATATGGAAGGTACCACCTACATTGTGATAAGTTCAACATGGAGCAGAGCCACAGCTTTTCTTTCCCCTAACCATGGTTATGACTACCCAGAAGGCAGGTCTGAAAGAATTACACTGATGGTACAGCCAAATCTAGTGGGTGATGTCTTGTCAAGAATGGTCTCTAAGGTGGGGATGAGCCCACTATGTCTGGGCCAGAGAATAGGAACTGTGCTGATAAATCAGGTATTTCACAGAGGAGACAGGAGAATGATGAGTGGTTAACAGAAAGGATCTCCTGTTGCTCAGTTTACCAAGAAGAATGATATGGAAAGACTTGTTAACAGATTATCTGCACCTAAATGGAAGGGAGATATTTGCTGATAGAGCTCCTGAAGACAGGATTTTATTGTGATGAAGCTGAATATGACTGAAGCCTGAAAATTGAGTGTGAATTTTATAACCAGTGTATTAGGGGCATCCATGGATGGGATTGTGTAACTCATTGGATTACAATCAGTCAAAAATCCTGAGAAAGAGAGAGATGGATATTGCTTTCCCACTCCTCATTTCATGTGGCAGTTTGAAATACCAGTATTATAGCATTTCTTATTTTATCAGCCTCTGAAGATAAGTGCAAAGAAGTGGAATATAAACTTGTCTAAAGATTTACATTCTTATTAACTTCACATATGTAGTGCCACTAAAGGGAAGAGAATGCCTTTTCCAGATATGTTTCCTTCAGCCTGTAGGAAATGTCTCTACTCCAAAAAAAAAATTATAATTTATAGAAGAGGCTGATTGCTTTACAGTATGAATCTGAAAGCTACATTTCATTAAAATAAGTTGGCTGTTCTGGGAATGGCACTGCTGCAGTGATAAATCATAAAAAGCTGTGGTAACATCGATCTGGCCTTATGGCTGTTGGGTTTTTAAGTGTTTGCTGGTAACACTGTCCAGTGATTAAAACAGAGACTTGATGGTGCCAAAATTTTCACTGATCTGATTGTTAACCTGAAATTCTTGATTAGTCAGAACTATTTCAAACTGCTTGCATTATGTGCCAGTGGGGGAGTATGTCCATGGGCATGAAAGGCTTTTCCATCAGAGTAACATTTATTAATCTTAAACCTTGTCCAAGCAGAATCAAGATATATTCTTTTTTTTCCCACATCTTATCACAGACTAGTGAGAGATCATATGAAACACACATGAAAAATTGTCTTGCTTCTTAGAATAAGATCTGATGATAAACTTCTCTTCTTTACCAAGAGTCCTCCTTGTCTGGAGAGCCTTGTGAACTTGAATGGCAAAGTCACTTTTGTTTTTTTATCTTTTTCCCATGGGTACATTTTAGGAGCACCTGCATAGATCTGATTGCAGTGCTGAGACCTTGGTTCAGCTACTTATATTTACATTTTTTACCAAAATGAAGCTCCATTGTTTCACATTCCAGAGTTTCCAAGCTCCTGTCAAGCAAACAGTCAGCTAATAGGTATATCACCCTGTAATCACTTAAGACCATTTACAACACTTCCTCAGTTACAGAAAAAAGTAGCTTTGCAGGCAGGGACAAAGGAAATACTTGCCTATAAAAGTTCTGAGGAATTATCATCTTATCACAAACAAATAGTAGTTTTCCCCTTGAGAACCTAAATTGGTTATTCTGACACATGAAATTGAGGATTGTTGCTGTTTGTGTTGTCCTGTATGGAGAGGATTATAGATTGTATATTACATAGGATTCTATTACATATTTCTTTTGTCCCATATGTGGTTAAACCAGAAGAAAGGAACCAGAGGTATTTTTGTGGTAGTTAATCTGTGCCAGTCAATCTGTTGATCTTTCAACCTAAATATTTCTTGTTCCACAGGAATAGGCAAAATTACTAGGCCAAATTGTGGCCTATATAGATGGCAGCTCTTACACACCAAGTCTAATGGAAAGGAAAAAACCATGCAGATTAAAAGTAATGCCATAGTAATTAAACCTAAGAAACACACAAATAAATACTACACAGTCTCTTCCCTTTGATCCAATACTGATTCAAATTGCCTTCCTATGCGAGACTGTGCTTGTCCCAGATAAACAAAATCCATGCCATATGTAACAAACACGTAGAAGAAAACCTACCTCTACTGGAGGAAACTGAGAATATGCTGAAAGCTAGTTCACTAAATAAATAATGTCTCAGTTACGCCTATTAGCATCAAAGGAAAAAGCAAATTACTACACAATTTTAAAACAATCCTAACACCTCACCGTAAATTAGTTTGTGTAATTTTAGCAAGGAAAGCAAGCAGCACCTTTACAAAAGGGGTTTAGTGCACAACTAAACACAAATAAATTATTTTAAGTAGCTTTTTAAGACATCTGATACTGTATCAAAAAATTTTTGTTTGTGGTACATCTGGGTCTATTTTAACTGTCTTGTAATTAGAAATCAATCCTAGTGGCTCTTCATCCATGGAGGGTTCTCTTTGGCTTTATCATTGTAAGAATGATAAGACCTTTCTAGGTATACATTCCCTGAAGACCAGTGGCTTCATGATGTATTTCCACTGATGTTACACAAGAATATTTTTGCATCTAAGTTTTTTACAAAATACAGGAGTTTAGTAGGATCATGCCCGAATTACAGACTTAGCACCCTTGATCTCTCCATTCTTTTCATCTTCCTACAACTTGCTTTCTCTTTATCTTTCATTTTACCTCTGAGCTATTCTCAAGGTAATTTAAATGTGAGGAAAAAAAAAAAAAAAAGGTACCTCTTTACAAGAGCTGAGTGCATCCAAGGAAACCCAATGAGCTTTCCTTACCCCAAAGATGCGGAACAAAGGAACTTGAAAATTGCCAAATGCGGTCAGGATTTCTAACCAGGAGCTTTTGAAACGCTGGGCAAACAAATGCAATGTCTAATGTAAGAGCTGGTGTTGCATCACAGGCCATTGGGAAGCTATTTAGTGCCTTTTTTTCCCACTGTATTTGTTGTTAGGAGCGCGGTGTTTACTGTTGCACCTTCGTGCATGCAAGCGCACATAAGCTCATCCCGTTTTTACGATCTTAATATTCCTGTCGTTCACAGCGTGATTGAAAATTTCCTGGAAGGATAAATCTGGATCTCTAGGGAGGAGGCTTTTGCGGGTTCCAAACCTTTCAGTTTACATTTGGTCGATTCGTAATTGCGGGGCAGGCGTTTTTTTCAGCCCGCAGTTTGAATAGTCTGGGAGGTTTTGGGGTTTTGTTTTGGGGTGGGGGGATTGGAATCATGTCAAAACCCTTCTGTGCTGCGTTCAGGCAGAGTCCAGACTCTGTGGCTGCATGAGAAACATCCCCCCCAACTCCCTCTGTGTGTGTGTGCTGCCGAGTGCTGACAAGCAATGGGGATGGCACTCCCATCCCATCTCGGCGTGCGAGTGGAAGAGCGATGAGAGAAGCAGGCTGAGCTGGCACTCCGGGCTCAGAAACCTCTGCAGAGTCGAGTGGTGCCACCTGCCCATCTCACCTCCACCAGCTGAGAGCCACAACTCTGCAGATCTATCTTCTGAGAAACAAACACCTTTTTTTGCCGTGGGGTGCCCAGAGAGAAGAGAGCAGCTGTTTGAAGGTGCTGAGAAGTGTGGAATGGTAGAAGGAGTCCCAGAAGAGCCAGGTTAGGAGGGAAAGGCCAGATGAGGTTTTCAAAAGCACTTAATAAATTGTGAAGCCGTGTAATAAATATTGTTTAGTGCACAGTTCTGCAGTTTATCTTAGGATTCTAAGCGTGCCATGAGGATAACACCATCCATATATTTATGCAGATGCTGTATATAGTATTTACACAGAAACATAAAACTCTTCTGTAAATAGGACCCTATTTATAGATATATATATCCTGCCGTGTTTTCAAATACTCCTGGCTTTTTTTGGTATTAATTTGGTATTATATTTATTAGCACAAAGATAACAGTGGAATGAATAAATGTTCCTCAGCACTGGAATAGCTTCATCTTTGGCTGTTTACAACTTTTGCACACTTGTATAAACCAGCTGGTATCAAGTTTAAAAGGAATCGTATCAGTGACTGAGAAAAATCAAAACAGATGCTCATTACATTAGTCTAAGATAAAATTAACTGGACCTGTCATATTTTGTGGGCAGTTCTTCTAACATCTGCAGAACAAAGCAAAGACACTTAATTCACTGCAGCCTTTAGTTTAAAGGATAGATATGGCCTCTCAGGGTTATTGTGTTTGTGTTTGAAAAGCTTAGAGTTAAGTTTGAAAACAATAAAGGCTGCAAATGTTTATTTTTTGTGGCCTGAAATAATCATCCTTCCTGAGTTTCAGTTATTCTAATTTAAGGTTTACACTTGGATGGAATAACCAGACTCAGCACAAATAATTCATATGCAGCCGGATGGGGGAAAGGGAACTCATGAAGGGTAATAATGAATTTAACTGTTGCCTCCTGATACTGGAGAGGAATCTCTGTCCTAAACTGATCTGTCTCAGAAGAAAGACATGCCTGTGTGTCTGCAGGGCAGGCATCTATTTTCATTGCTGTACAGTTTGACTTGACTGGAGAAGTTGATATTTCTGCCCTACAAGATAAAGGGGTGCTGACAGGGCTGTAACAATGCCCACTCTTGGCTCTTCTTCATGCCTCAAATTTTCCAAGCAATAGAACAGCTCAAATGTTTAGTCTTTATTATCTAAGGTATCTAAGCATTGCCTGCCACCCCCACACCAAATCTGGGGTCCTACCTCTGTGTTTCTCTTGATGATGAAGGCCAAACACTCCCAGAGATGGATTAGCAGGAATATTTCCAGTGGGCCAGCAGAAGTGATTCCTCCCTTCTGCCCAGCCCCTGTGGGGCAGCTCCTGCAGCACCAGGTGCTGTTGTGGGCTTCCTATGCAGAAAAAAAAAAAAAAAAATTGTTATATTGCAATTAGTCCATGGAGTACATCATGTTGAAAGGGGCTATGAGAGCTGGGATTGGTTCAGCTTGGAGAAGAAAGGGTCAAGTGGAGGATGGGAGGAAATTTCATTTTTGTCCTCAGTTACCCAGAGAAGGATTATAGAAAATGCAGAATTTGACTCTTCTCAAACTTGGGCAGTAAAATGAGACAGATTCAACGCTGTTCTGGTTAGACATAAAAACATGTATTCACTTGAGAGAGGGACAACACTGGAAAAGGTACCCACAGAGCCTGTTGGATTTCCTTAGAGTTTTAAAACTCAGTCAGACAAGTCCCTGAGCAACTGAGTCTAGCTTCAAAACAGGCCCTGGTTTGAACAGGAGGTTGGTCTAGAGACTTTCAGGGGTTCCTTCCAAACTCAACAGTCCTGGTACTCTATGGAAGTGTCCCTGGGTTACTGCCACACAGTTCTTTGGGAATTTCCCACCCTTCTCTTCTTTATCTTCACATTTTCCAAATTTGGAATCTTCCTCTCCCCGCTCTCTCATGATTAAAGCAACCTCACATTTGGAAAGTGCAAGTACATATCAAGAGATTAGAAATCAGGTATTTCACGCACCACTCGGATCCTAAAAATGGGAGCTGTGTCCTTGGCCTTATTCACAGATTTCTAACTCTTCATAGATTGTGACTACATCGACATTTTACCCAAACCTACACTCTACATAGCTTTTTAACATATTAAAAAAAAAAATATTTAGAATCTTTTGTTTTGCTCTTTCAAGAGTGGACCCGATCGTGCTTTGTTGTTTGGCAGTGCCTGATGGAGTTCTCCAAAGAGCTTTTGGTGTTGTTGTCAACTGTACTGTGGGAAACTCGGGAAATTATGGACACGTTTATAATGCGGCAGCTGATGATTTAATTTGCTGGTGGGTCAGCTTGGCTAAACTCTTTTACTTTTCTGGATCCCTCAGACTGTGTAGTGCCACCCATGGGCAGAGGTTTTCAGAAGCAGGATCTACCCTTAAACCTTCAACATATTTGAAGCTGAATAGGCCTTGAATTACTTTTACCTTGAAAGAACTATCAGGGATTTTTTTCAAAAGAATTAGTTTGCATGAACTGGATTCTTATTATGAAATGGCCATCAGTAAAATCATTCTATAAGTGCAGCCCATGCAAGGTGTGGGATATTGTGCCATTTTTATGGCAGTCTTAGTTTTAAACAGAATGGTTGGGGTTTATTAGACACACAGGCCTTCAGGGCTCTTTTCTGGTAATTGGACACATAAGTTAAATCCATAAAAGTGCTTTCTTGGAACCACTGTGGCTAAAAGGGTGACACAATTTACTTTTGTACTTGGCATGACTCCTTGAAGCAATATATACCATTTTATTTCAGGATGTGTAAACTGCACGTTATTGTCAACAGTAGAAACAATTATAACTAGACTTGCTTATTCATGCTAACCCATAATATTGTTACAGAATGATTTGAGGTTAAAGCTAAGAACACTAAGGAAGTCCATTTTATTTTAATAAATACCGCCTCACAAATCTCTGCAGAGAGTCAATAGAAAGATTTAACAGGGAAGGGCAAAGTTAATAGGTTTGTTATATACTATGATTTAGGGGGGGATGTGAGAATAAATAACTGATTTATTTATGAGAGAGGAAAGATCAACCTCTGTTTACAAAGCTGTAGTTAGTCCTACCAATCAAAAGCTTTCCCCACAGCTTCTAAAGATTCACATCAGACCTGACTTCTCCCTGTCAGAGTGAACATAAGCAACAGTTTTTCAAGGGTGAACGTGCCTCGTGTCTCTCTGAGGCCATGTGACTGCATGGTCACATTTCATTCAGGATGAAGCAAGGAGGATGTTAGCCTTTTGAACAGCATTTTTGTAAACTCTGGACTGTACCTTGCAAATGGCAATGCTCGAGTTCATGTCACATCTATGTGCAAACAGCTCTTGACTTCTAGTTGCAGCACAGTTACACTCATGCTTGGCCATTACTTTTTGTAAACAAGGTGACTTTTCTTTCCTAAGACTTGTAAATAGAGACAGGCATCTGATTTAAATCAGTTTTCTAGAAGCTCATGAATCCATTGCAAAGATGCTCTTTAAAATGATGTCTGAAGCATTTCAGATTTAGACTATCCGATTTAAAGTGTCAATCTGATTTAGAAATGAGCAGTGGGATCAGGAATTCAAGGAGGAAAGGAGTGTAAAATGTCATTTACAGGGACCTATTAGAAAATGATGGATTATTATGTCTACCAAAAGACCAGAGCACTTTCACCTCCTTTTTGATACTCCCTTCCTCATATCAAGCATTGCTTCACAACTATTTGGAAACCTGCAAGAAGTTATTCAAGTTCTAGTGCAAGGTTGACTGTACCATAAATCAAAGGATCCATGCTGAAATGGGCTATTTTCTCCTGAGGCAGCCTTCAGGGAGAACGATGATTTAATTAGCAAGGGGAATAAATGACTATTTTGCTCTTTGGACGTGGTCTGTCACAGGTGCATTAAAGAATTTTTTTAGGTTGGGAAAGACCTCTAAGAGCATCGAGTCCAACCTTTAACCTCCCACTGCCAAGGCCACCACTAAAACATGTCCCTGAGTGCCACATCTAGACATCTTTTAAATCCCTTCAGGGCTGGTGTCACAACCACTTCCCTGATGTCGTGGTTTCCTCTTGTCCCGTCACTTGGTACCTGGGAACAGAGACTTACACCCACTTTGTTACAACCCCCTTTCAGGGAGTTGTAGAGAGCAATAAGGTCCCCTTGAAGCTCTTTTTCTCCAGGTTAAACAACCCCAGCTACCTCAGCCCCTCCTCGGAGGACTTGTTCTCTCTACCCATCCCCAGGTCCATTGATCTTCTCTGGAAACAGAACAAACCAAGCAGGAATCAAAAAGCACCCGAGTCTGGTGTCAAAAGGCAGAGCCTGAAAGTACAGGAGGAGCCAAAAGCTATGGGTGAAGTCTTGAAGCCCCAGCCAGTTAAGGAACAATGTGGGCTGCTCCAAAGTTTACCTGTGGTTAGGTTGTGGTTTCCAGAGCTCAAGCAGAGAAGAGCAGTCCTTTGATCCTTGCAAATGTACCCCAGATAGTGGGAAGTGAGGCCAAACTCAGAGACCTCAAAGCAAGCCACAGTACAACAAACTCCTACTTTAAGGGCATATGTTAATCCAGCAGTTGAGGTGAACAGCTGAATGTGAGGTTTAGTTGATGGTACAGTTGCCCTGTGCTCTGGTGCAGTATTTTGTTCAAGTATTTTCCTTTTATTCTCCAGTGAGGACCAGATATTGAAGAGAATGTGAATATTACCACAGTGCTCCCCATGCAGCAAGTCATGGAAAGGATCAGGATGTCTTTAGGACCTCATTTAGTTAGGTGATTGGGGATTATTTTCTTTCTTATCCCACAGGTACTCTACCTTGGCAGACTGACTGACTGCTGCTGTTTTTCAAAGACCTTGAGAAACAGAATGGCAGGAAGTATTAAACGGGGTAATTTTCCTGTGAGGAATTAGGGCAGGGCATTCATTTGTTCCTTTGAGAAATCTTTGATCTGGTTTTGTATCTTACCTGTCCTTGATGGGAAACAAACTGAGACTTTGACAGGTGGCATAATACCTGTACCTTAAGCTGCTTACCTACTTCTAGAAGGTTTAGTGATGATCTGGTTTCCTCAGACTCAAGAGAAACTTCAATAACAAACCAGAAAGGGGGAAAAGAAGGGAGAAAAGCAGTATAGGTCAGCACTCCAGGCCATATTATAAACTAGGTGGTAATTTGGACTGCTGCATTTACAGCTAAGTTCTACCAGGATGACACATGCAGAATGAATCATAACATGCCTGAATCTGCACACCCTTCTGACTGCAGCAAGCTCAGGGCAAGAAGGGACAAAGGGATTAAGTCTCCTTCCTCAAGATGCCAAATCAAAGACCCGCCTTCTGCTTCTGTTATCAGGTTTGTTTTTTTTTTTTTGCCACAGCTCGCTCCGGTCCAAAAGTTCACTGTCAGTGGTTTTATAGATGTATATTTATAGATTTTTCTGAAGTGACAGACTTTTTCACTGTTCTTGAGCAACTGGCAGTGCTAAGCTATTAAATGAGAAATTATGCATGTTGGACCCAAAAATCTTTCATGAAGAAATCATTCATGATTTCTTAAGAGGAAAATGTGCTTTTGCCATTGCTCCTGGCATCTTGGAACAGCAGAACACACCACTTGGTTCTCTGACTTTATCACCTGCATCCAGCTGCATGCAGAGCTCAGCAAAACCAAAACATGGTTCAGCCTAGAGCATCTTCCATGGTGACTTTGTAAAATGTTACCAACAAAGTTCTTCCACGAGGAAACCATTCCAGCACTCCTACAGTCTCATTTTGCTTTTTTTTCTGTAGGTCTTGTTGAGACAGGAGGTGAAAATAAACACACCTCTGGTGGGTGAATTGATCCTGGAAATTTGTAGCAGGATGTAAGAGATTTCCTTTTTTCTTTTTTCCCTGTGTTTAGTGCTGTCCAGGCTCCTGTTGCGTTTGTAGCAATGATTTTCTGCATAAGGAGAGGACACCAGTGTTCAGGAGTAACCTCATTTCACAGCCTACAGAACATGCTGAAATATTCTTTTGAAAACACAAACTTCAGTCTTTGAGTTGCCCCAAACCTAAATGAGAGCCTGGAAACCGTGAGGCTTGCTCTCTTCAGCTGAAAAAGAGCACTGGGGTGAAAAGCTGAAGCCTTGAGCTTAGCAAAAGTACACATACCCCCAGTGAAGCCTGCCTGAGGCCTTTCTGAAAGGACTTAGTCTAGATCAGTGACAGCTGTTTCTTTCATCATCTGTTTTTTCAAATGCCACATTTCTAACCAACATTGCCCTCTGTTAGGTCTAATCACTCTTTTCTTTTGAGGAGCAGCTTTCTGAGAGGGGTTGGAAAATTGATTCAGCAGGCATAAAAAAAAAAATATAAAAAAATCCTGCATTGAAGAAAGCTAAAAAGAAGCATATTACCCCAAAAGAAAGCTTTGGTTTGCCTTTAATGCCTGGAAATGTGTTAGCAGAAATGGAGGTATTTACCTTATTGGAATTAGTCATTTGCTTCTCAACTTCCCCTCTTACAAGAAGACAGAAAAGCTCGAGGCAAGTCCCTGGCTGCAGTTGCAAAGTTGGGTGGAGATTCCCTTCCACAGCAGAAAGAGTAATTATTCACTATCATTACCTGATCATTTTTAGTTAAGCCTTTGGAAATCTCTCTGACAACTCAGTTTCCCTCCAACGGCACGAAGCAGTGTTGGGGTCATGTGAGTGCTGACCTTTCCCTCTTGTCTGCTACTCTGAAACCCCCCCAGCTCCCACACAGGGCATCACCAACCAGTAAGGATAGAAAAACTCTCAAAAAAAAAAAAATCCTAATGATATGCATTCTAAATTCTAAGATAAAAAAAAAAAAAAATTGTGCTGATATTGCAAGCCAGCACTTGGGCAGATCAGGTTCACAGATGAGACTTTCCAGCCCTTCAAATCTGTTTATTGTGCACCAACAGAAACGATGCTCAGTTTTTGCACTGACAGAAAAACAGGAAGGTTGAGGAGAAAAACAAGAGGCCAGGAAATCTTCTGAGGAGAAAAGAGGGCTGGAGATGGCTAACAAGGAGATAAGAATCTAGGGCAAGGTTTTGCTAAGGTTTGATATATTTGTTTGATTTGTGAAGGCAGGCTAATTTTGTGTCAGAATGACCCAGAATTACAGAAACTTTTCCATCTATGTACTAAGGGGCTATATTTCATGCAATTTTTATGTATTAGAGTTCTTGTATCTCATTTCACTACCTCCTCCTGCATAAAACAAACTTTATGCAAATTAATGCATGAGATTTCTGGGTTGCTGTTATGTTTTCAAAGGTCTGACAATGCCCTAATCATTAAAAGAAGGTAATGACCTTTCATAACAGTTTTTCTACACCATCATTCAGCAAAAGTCACGGCAAACTTCACAGACCTGGCCTAATTAAAACCAGCAACAAACACATGCCTCTTCAGTTTTGATTCAAAAACCAAATCAGACTCTGATTTCCAAATATAAATAAGTAGCTGATTCCCATAATCGTGAATTGACAGGCTCCAGCCACCAAACGTTTTCAATTTTTATTTAGGACTAGCTAATAAATGAGCCTCTGACCTGCAGGGTGATCCTTCAGGGGTGGCATCTCCCATGATCTCTGTGCACCCTATGCCAGAAGTGGGTTTTAAATCTCTTATTTAAGAACTCATTTCCAATCTGAGCTGAGGCAAGCAGAGTATCTTCATCTGGAACTCCCTCGTGGTCCTTCTTGCATCCCAGGCATAGAATTCACCCTTGTTTTTCCATTGTTCACTGACATGCAAACAGCCCTGCTCTCCAGCTCACTTCATTTTTCCTTTGCAGTTCTCCAAAGGGAAGGAAGAGCTGCTTGCCAAACACTGCTGTCAGTCTGACATAACTGTGGGCTTGATCACATGAAAATTGAAAGTGTTTCTCTTTTCAATTGATTAAATGATTGAGTACAGGCTTCTTTAATAGAGCAGTCAGCATAACTCACCCATAAACTCAGCATGGAGCGCTGTGTTCACCATGTTCTAAATTGCTGACAAACAGTTTATGGTTTGTCACATTTGGCAAACTCTGCACAGGAAAAAGGCCAGCCCTAAGCTGAAATAAAAATAGGTGCTTTAACCAGGGCTTGGAAACAGCTAGTAGGAAGAGAGGTTGTGCAAACACATACGTAAAATGTTCAGCTTTTTGTTTCTCACTTTACCAGCTTTAGTTTTATACATCATCATAACTGTCCTTTCCAGTCACATCATCATCTGTAAATAATGCAATGTAAGCAATGTTAAGATTTTTTTAACTGTGCAGTTAGATATAATTTCTAAAATATTCAGTAAATGCTGGGCATTGCTGAAGTATAATGGTGGCTAAAGGAGCAAGGAAAGGGAACTTGAAACACATCTTGACTCTGTTATCTTGTTGTCATAAATCTTGTAGCAGGTGACACAGATCTTATGTTTTTTTCTCTTTTCTGTCACTCTTCCTTCTGGCAATGTTTTGAACACTGAAAATTTTATTTTATTTTTTTTTAAATTATTTTTAGAAAAGTTTTTTGGTTTGACTTTCTGCAAAAAAAAAAAAAAAAAATTCATGCCCACTAATTTTAACTATCTGGAGAAATAAATGGCTCCATCTGGTTCCATCTCTGTAACTGTATAACTCTCTCACAGCTGGGCACGTGGAACCATCATTTAAAGCAGTTCACTGAACTGTAACCCAAATGGCAGCAAGCAGCAAAAATAAAGTGCACAGAAAGTATTAGTAACATGGGTAGTATATATATATATATATATACAGTTTTTTGTATAAACTGCATAATTCTTTTTTATAATGCAAGAAAGAACCCTCTGAGAATCCACGGGTGGCATCTGACTCTTCAATGGCAGCTGATTTATCTGTTGGCTAAAATCATGACACTTTAGCAAAGCCATGTGAAGATTAAAGATTAGGAGAGCAGAAGTCTCACAGATCAGAATTCAGCAGCTTCTTTATATACCAGATACACCTTAAAAAGCCCAAATATTCTTGACCTGATTAAACCTGGTGCCTAAAAAAGCACTGGAAATCTGTTTTAGCTGTGAAGTACCAGTAGCTGTAGATTAGAAAGCTCTCTGTCCGCTTTGGGAATGTACAAATGAATGTTTAACAGGCTGTGATATTTCAAGAATCTGAATAGTGCAGGAATATTTGCAAACTGCTGCCTCTTTCAGAAGATCCTGTGATCCTGAAATGCCAAATCCCAAGTGGTAATTAACCTAATATTGCTTCTCACAGTGAACTGGACCATTCGGTGCAACTTTTCCATCCAGTCACGAAAGAACCGCTTTCTGTACTGGAATTCCTGGTTTGGGAACAGTACAATTCCTCTGCTTTTTAAAACCTTTACTTCCATCTACCCCTCACATATGTTAATAAACCACTCCTCAACATAGAAACACATTCTTTACTTGTGACACAAAGTATGAGAAGAAAAGCTCCATAGCTGAACTAACAATTTTCCTGACATCATTTATTTTTAAAGCATTTTATAGATGCTAATAAAGTGTTATGGGTGTCATCCAAATTTTAGTGACATAAGTGAAAAAACTCCCACCATTTCAGTGACTTCAGTGAGCTTTGGATGTTACATGAGTAACGTTCATTGCATAAATTTGGACAGATATTGTTCAGAGAGGATTTTCAGATTTCAAATTTTCCTTTTTTTCCAGTAACCTTTTTTTTTCAGAGTTTGTCTCCACTTCATGTAGAATTTTCAGATGCTCAGTTTCTGATCCAAATCAGAATAAAGTCAAACAGCTTTGTTAACTTTATGACACTGGTAATTGTATCAGTGTTTCATGCACAGAACTACTCCACATCAGGAAACTAAGGTCATCCAAGATACAGACATTGGAGGGATTAAAATGATGACTCATTAAAAGAATTATTACATTAAAATGTAGAAAATACAAACAAATGAATGCAAGACTTATTCATACCGATCTAAATTTGTTTATTTTGATAATCTCTTATTGAAGAGTTGATAGAGATTCAAAAAACATCAACATCACAAAAGAGGAGAACAGTCTAGATTAATTTTTGAGTTAACTGGTTTTATTTAAATGGAATAGCTGCTTGCTAAAGTTTTCCAATTATTTTCAAGGCAAAAAATGTTCTAACAAACATTGAGCCTCTTTTGCAGATGCAGATTTTTCTGGCTTGTTAAACATCCCTAAGTGCACCCTCCAGTAACAGAGAGTGACGTGAAAACAGTGTTAGTTTCAGAATGTGCCTGTGTTAGAACACCTTCTGGATGATGAATCTAAAGATTTCAGAAAGTATATAATTGTATACAATTCATTATCCAGAACATTAACACAGATCCTACAGAAGCAAATTACTTACAAAAGTACTAAGTACAATTAAGAATAATTGCAAGTGGAAATAAAAATCCATTTCTAGTATCCTCCTATGGCAGCTGATGGCAAACCTTGGCTGTTTCAGTGGTGACCACCCAGTCATTGTTTTGTGCTCTGGCTCCTCCACAGGCATTACTCTTGCTCTTATTTGACTGTTTTCTGGCAAATTTCTCTTTTCTAGCCCTTATCACTGTGCCCTCCAGCCTCCCCAGCCCGCTGGACTTGGCAGTGGCAGCACCAGATGAAAAACAGACCTCCAGAAATAATTACCTCTATATGGTATCCCTCGTGTGATGGCCATCATGTTTATCCCACCCTTGCTGGCTACTGCTCAGCATATGTGTTTACCCTGGCCAGCTGGTCTAAAAAACAAAACAAATCGAACTCCAGGCACTGTAAATTAGATTAATACAACAGGAGTGTTTCTAATCTTTTTTCTTTATATGAGTTGTACAAACCTGACGTCAGTCTGGTCACTCCTGGTTTACCTGGTTGTTTGTGCAGTTTGGGTAAATTGCTGTGAAAATGAAGTGTCATGGAAGAATAAGGTGAGTTTTGGCTGATCTGCCAACTCTGGTATTACAGCAGTATAATGAGTTTGCAATCAGTGGCATCGCTTTAACATAGAACTGTGAAGAGCTGCAGGGAATGAAATCCTGTTTTCCTGCCTCTGAGAGTTTTCAGAGGCTGCCTGATATGGCATAAGTCAAAAATATTTTTTTTTTATTCACTGCTTTTTCTAATTATCAGATTTGTCTCCAGTCCATTTTGTGGTGTTGGCCAGGCACTTGATTCTGAGTCAAATTTTCCATACAATCCACAGTGCTTTATGTTTCAGTGTTGTTTTTTTTTTTTTTCTTCTGCCCTAAAACCAGAACAGAAGAGCTAGCTAAGCGTGTACAAACCTGCCTGGAGAAATGACTTGTTTTTCCTTTTCCTTCACTACTTCTTTTCTGTCTAATGCTGGTGCAAAGATGAAACACTTTAAGTAGCACAGGGGTTAGAATAGTGATTAGCAGATAATCAAAATTTTTCCTTGCCAGTGGACCTCTTCATCCACACAAGTCATCTTCACTAAAGAAGCCAACCTCTTGGAGATAGCAAATATTTTTATAATAAGAAGCTGTGGCTGACACTGTTTCGAGAACACTTGTTGCAGCATTCCTTTCCTGCTGCAGTTAATCTACTGAGAGTTGCTGAGGCATCATCATTGCAAATATTGATGCAGACAAACCTATTTCCTGATCAAAAGCACAGCCTTAAGTGACTCCAAGGCCTACAGTGTTGTCTTGCTTAGTGAAAATATGCATAAAAACCTACTTTGGTTTACAAGTTGTGGCTGAAGGAGCTCCATGGATGAAACTGTAGCTTTTGGATGAAAAGAAAATACTCTCTTGTTTATACATTACACTGAAAAATTTCAGTGTTGTTGGCTTTGCTAGAAAATTCCCACTGGCATTGACTTTAAACATCAGAGATTATCAGAAGCCTGGCTTAAAAACCCACTGTTCTAAACTAGACTTTCCTGAAATTTCCAGCTCACCAGGAATGAAAGAAAAAAAAAAAGTCAATAGCTGCTGTTGCACTTCAGTTTCTTTTATTTTTTCTGAGTGTGTCTCCAGTTTTGTGCTGCCTTTGTCTTACCCAGGGCCAAAGACATCAAAACAAACCAAATGTTTCTGAAGTTGAAAAAAAACATTAAGCTTCTGGTCCAGGTGGAACACTATTTATTTATTTATTTATTAATTCTTTCCACAGCACCAAATGGATACGAGTGTTACCTTCGGCCTTAAATCTCTGTTTGAGCTTTACACTTTTGAACTAATATCTTTTTCTTACTCTGACTGATGTCAGCTGAAATCAAGTTCCAAGTAAAACGCCCTTTACAATGCTATTTTAGGGCTGAGGCCATTCTTTCTCTCCTCTCTTCATCTTTCCATTTTCCTGATGCAATCCTCAGCCTGGCCTTGGGCTCACCCCACACATTAAAAAATCAAAACCAAAAACAAGTAAAACCAGAGGGACCCTTCAAACCTCAACATTTTGCTTTCAGAAGAGGCTCAGAAACCGGTGATTAACTTCCTCCAAAACGCTTTTCTGATTCCCAAGTTTGGAAAAATTGGAATCATCAAAAGGCCTGGTGGCAGATATGCATCTTTTTTTTTTTTTTCATTGAGCCTATAACCCAATCTTGCAAGGAAGGAGTCTAGAAAAGAAACAGTGCAGAGAGAGGAAGTAGCTCTGTAAGGCTTGGCAAATACCTTCAAAGAATAACTATTTTTCCAAGTTTGATCACTGGAGACCCAAGCAAACACGAATTACCATATTATCTTATCTAGGATTTTTCTGATGAGCAGCAGGGGTGCTTGGAGGGTACTGCCTTGCCATACTGACTCAGTTCCTCTTTTTGCAGCAATTAATCTCCCGTGTTTGGTTTTACACTGCTTTACACTTGGGCCTCACCACGGTGCCAGAAGTTCAGTTCGCTTGTCCAAGGTCACCAAATGACTCAGTAGATTAAGTGAAAACTGAACTCAGAGGACCACCCTGCCTTTTAGCTTTTGTTTTTTGGGATTCAATCTGAATCTGTGAGTTCCTCTGGCATTTTGTGCATTCCATTAATCCCACTGGCTATCAGCCACGAAGATACAGCAGGAAGATTCAATACATGTAAATGTGCACAGTGATATACAACTTTGAGCTGATGGAAAATACATTGGGCAAGCATGATTAAGTTCCTCTGCATTAAAAAATCCCCTTTAGGCCTGTGGCTCAAAAACAAAAGAACATGAGAATACTATTTGTGGCTTTCCCTGCATTTATTAAGATGAATAAGATGAACCTTTGATCTTATTTCACTCTTGCACTAACCACACATATTCAAAATCCCATGTTTTTGTATCCAGCTTCTCAAATTACTCCTATCTGAAAATGAAATTAGTAGCTTGACTGTTATGACTACTGTCCTGTTGATGTTCTCTGGATGTAGAATAGATAAATTCCAGGTTTCAGGATAAAGGACTTATTTACCGTTTTCCCATTTGTAAAAACTGAGAGCTGGAGACACAATGAAGTTCTCAGTCCATCAGCAGAGTAAGTGATTTGAGAGACACTTGTATGATCATCTCCTTGGAAAAAAAAAAACCCAAACAATTAAATGGGGACAGTTGCAAGATCAAAAGATGAATTAAGTGATTTTCTTGAGCACGTGAAAGTGAAAACAACACTTGCTAAGGGTTGTTTTTTTTCCAGGATTGCTAAGAAGGAGCTTGTTAGGAATATCATGGCTGAAAAATAGCCGTGTTAGAAGAGCTGGGCTCACCTGCACGTGGAGGTTTCAAGGTTTACTGTGAAAGAGTCCCACAGTATTTATCCATTCATGGCTTTACTGGATTTGTTTAGGTTTTATTTCTTGGTAGCTCTGGAAAAATGTTTTAGTAGCCAAAAAATCTGTACTTAATTAGACACACAAAACCAGCAGACAGGAAGTCTATTTCCTCACAAAGATACTGTGGTTTATATATTCTGCCCTAATATGAACAAGTCTACTACTATTTTCTGATGTCCCCCTTGTTTGAGGTGCTCTGGGCAACATGAAAGCTCTTTTTTTGAACACCAATCATGAAAGATACTTGTCAAGATACAGGCATGCTAGAGCTGTTGGTATTAGAGGGTTCCTAATTCCATTTGGAAAAAAAAAAAAAAGCTCCTGGCCAGATTTTATTTTACAGAAGTTCATATCATTTAAGAGCATTTGAATGTAACTGTGGATATGTGTGCAGGCTTGGGGCAAGATCTGATAATAACCCTAAACCAGTGCTCCCAACCCTGAATTTCTTCAGTGTTATAAGTGGTGGCATTATTTCCTTGCTGCTTGGGGTTAGTCCAAATATCCAGTGCTTGGAAGTTGTTTAGGACAAGGGCTCTGTGTTCATGAAGTGTCCCACAGAAAGGGCTATCAAAGAACTGCTGTAATAGAATAACTAATGAAAAATATTAATATCTGCAGCCAAAGAAAGGAGGTGAGGTCTTACAAACATGTTGAATTTAAAAGTTGTGTGGGAAAGGTAAACTTTGTACCCAAAAAAAGGGGTTCAGTTTACCTTAGAACTCTAAGCATATGTCAGAAAATCCATGAATTTCACTATTGCTTTTTATTCTGTTCAGAAAGAATTCAGATCTTAAGTGTTGAGTGTCCATACGACACCAATCCCCTTGAAGCGAAGGAGGAAATTGTTGTGGGTTAGAAAGTAGCACATTTTCTTAAATATTAAATTAAAATTAAGGTACATAGCGTGACTTACATGGTGTGACATATAAATAACCTACTCTCACTGTGTTATTTGTTCTTGCATTTTTTTGGAAGGGGGGTGGGGTTTTAGTTTGAGGGTTTTTTTTTAACCCATTTGGGTTTGTTTTCCTTAGGATAATTATAAGAATATAATTTCTTACATCCTCAGATACTCTAAACTTCTTTTTTCCCACTCTACTGTGAAAGTTACTTGCATTCACCATCTGCTCTACTTTTTCTCCTCACTCTATCCTAGCACTACATCTCTCTTACACACCACTTTGGTCTTTATTGCTCTGGTTTCACTCTTCCCACAGAGCGAGTAGTATATTCCATGATCATCATGAAGGGATAACAAGGACTAAAAAAAAAAAAAAAACAACTTGAAGGTGATGCCAATGTTGACAGTGCTGGAACAGGAACTCTTGAAAACCCAGTCGATGCCAAGAGATGTGGAAACAAAGATGAGTCTCTCACTCAGGTATCACCCTACTCCATCACTACTACAAACATATCTGAGCAAGACCTGGAGTAAAAAATAAAAAAAACCCACCCTGAAATCACTAGACTGCATTGGTTGCATTGCTTCTCGAGAATAATCTCTCCCTTCAAACTAAACCCATGTATTTTGGGATTTCACACCTGAAATCACAGCCTTAGGTATGTTCAAAGCAAGTCTTGTAGAGCACGTGAGACTCCCCACTATATGCCATGTGCAGATGAACAAATCCCTTAATTTTCCAGCTGCCACAGGCTGTCTGTGAGGAAGCCTTGTGGCTGGTAGCCAGGACATGGAGAAGGGTTTCATTCCCAGCTCTCTGCAAGTCATCCTTTAATTGGGGTAGCCAGTAAGATTAGAACACAAGCAGACAGTGAGAGAGATATGGTCTTTTGTCTTCTTTCATCCGATGTGGCCAAGGTGAGATCTCTACCAGATACAGAGTAGGAAGGATGTGCCTGTGGAAAATGGTCTGGTCTCTCAATGGTTCTTGTCAAACCCTTTGGAGGTGGGTGCCAAAAACTCCCAGAGACACTTCTTCTTAATAACTATTTCTCCAGGTAGGAAAAAAAAAACAACATTGAGCCCATTTAAGTAACATTCCTGTTCATGTGTAATGGCAGCTGATGATTTCAGGAGGAAGCTAAGCCCTCTCTCACTAATGGTAATCTGGCTCTCTGCAAAGCAGCAGACAGGCTGATAATGTTTGGGTTGAGTAATGCCCTCTCTTCATATGGTTTTTAGATTCAACATGTCTGAGGGGACTGTCAGTACTTTTGGAGTATTTAAGTTTTTTTGACATGTCCAATATGCACCATCTTTCTTTTTTTCCAGAGAAAAAGAGCCAAGGCCTATTGATGGCATATGAAAATATAATCACTACCCTGCCTGACCACCCTGGATCCCCTAGTGCTCTTTTATCATCACTGGATGAAAGGTGAAGGTAAGATGAAACTTTTAACCAAGTTCTTTTGGACAAAGAAGGAAAAATATAGCTATCAGAACACCAGCAGGCTCCACAGTCCTTAACTTCATAAAGACAGCACAGAAGAATGATGTTTTTCTCCCAAAAGAAGCGTGCTCTGAAGTAGTCAGTCTAGATTATTTTGTGATTTAGTGTATGGCAAGTTGCTCTGAGAGACCTACCTCTGTGGTATGTCTAAATTCTAGTATATTCTTTGCCACGGGCAAGATAAGTCACACCAAAAAAACACAACAACAACAACAAAAAAAAAAACCCACAGACCCAGTGGTAACATTATTGGAAAGCAGACTCCTGTTCGAACAAGTTGGAGATTAGTAAGATAGATTTCTAGTGACTAGACTCATCCCTGGCTTTTGTCTTCCTTCGGTGTAAAATAGAAGACAGATAGTTTGATAGAGGGAAGTCTGGCAGAGGCAGTGATGGAGCAAAGGAGTCATAACATTCTCCTGACGAAGCCCGGATGTCTGAGCAGTGAAATACAGGGGAGTGATGATTAAGGTGACTGTTCAGCTTCCCATAGGCTGCCAGAAGTAGCTATAGTGTCTTCCCAAAAAGAATTACAACAAATTCAGTTTCAGGTCTTTCTTTTCTCTGCAGAAACTTCCCTAAAAATGCAATTATCCTCTCTCAGGGACGTTGCATTTTAATTCCTTTTTGCTACCCTGCATGAACATCACCTTCTTTCCCCTGTTTTGCAAAGCAAAAGCCATGTTACTCATTGTGACTGCTTCTTCAGGCTACAGGTTTTGATAGTGATTTCCACAATTTCAGAGTCCTCCTGGGGAATCTGCACCAATCTGCCAGTGAAAATACCATTCTCTGTCTTTACCATTTAAATTAAAAAAAAAAAAAATTAAAATTACAAGCTCCCTCTTATTGGGCTCAAAATAACCTGCCAAAGTGTTCTAATAGATATTTTAAATAAGCAGTAGATTGTTTCTTTTCAGTTAAATATAATACTTAGTAATTGCAGGAATGCAGACTGCACAATAGTCTTTCTGACAGATATCTTCATGTACAGAGGTAAAGCACTAAAAGATGCAAAGCTCTGCTTTACTGTTTTAAAAATCAAGTTGTGCAATTTTTACAGCTATAGAGGACATAGATCTAAAATTTATAACTGTACTTTCTGGAGAAAACAAAATGTGCAACTGATATTGAATAAAGTGACAAAACAGCATAGGAAGAGAGAATCATCTACTAACTCAAGAACCCCTTTTCAGTGGAAAAATGTCAATGCACTTGGAATATCTTGACTTGATCTTCAAGTGGCATATTCAGTAACCTTTTATTTCTCTTGATAAACTTCTGTAATGTGAGCAGGAGGATATTTTCCCAGCCAAGTCACTTATAGGATCACAAGAGACATGCCGTAGATTAAACTGACTCAGAACTAATACAGATTGAAAAGGACAGTAGTAATTATTTTCATTCTAAAACTGGCAATCCTGTTATCATGTTGTAACTGTTTTAACACACTGAAATACCAAAAGAAACAAATAAGGAGGATATTCCTTTTAGGCTGCCTAGCAAGCTGGGTCTTCCTCATCAAATAGATATGAATAATTACAATTAATAGCTTAATATTAAGCAGAAGCACAGAGTAGCAGAAGTTGTTATCATTTTATGTAGAATCTCTGAATACAAATTTGAATCCTGTATTTAAGAGCTGCACCAGATGACGTTGATTCTGTGAGTATGGATCACACCACACCTTTATTCACCAAATGAATCCACAACTCCCAACACCCTCCCACCCCTTAAACATCATTCGATTTTGGGAAAATAAAGCTCCCGACCTTCAAATATTTATATTTTTGCATACAATTCTGAGTTGCTAGATCTGGGATCAGGTAACATCAATGTGCTGATCAGGTAATAATTCATGTGCTTAAAGCTGAGCACATGCAGACACATTTACAGCCCTGAAGTCTAAGCTATCAGTGGTTTCTTTTAAGTGGTTTAGTTACCCAAAAATTCAGAGAGGCGCACTGGGGAGTACAAAAGGGACAAAGGTACCTAATTTCCAGTGACTCAAAGTTCCAGGATGCCTTTTAAAAAGCACTGGTAAAGAGAAACTTCCTGATGCCCTTTGATTCACACTGAGCCTCACCTTATTTTGCAATAGTTCCCCTGACTTGTCAACATCAGGGTTACAGAACACAGCCTGGAGATGTCACATGTATTTCTCGCCAGCACATCAGGAGAGGAAGCAACAGGGCTGAGATCTTCATTCACCTTGACCTAAGTATTAACCTCTGCAAGAACATCCCTACTGGATGAATTCCCCTGTATTACTACAAGTGATCGGTGTCAGAGTTTGGTAGCTTAGGTTCAGGGAAGTACCTAAGCAAGCACACGTTTCCCAAATATCTTGGGCAGGCAGTTTTGAAATTTTAGGGGGATAAAAAAAAAAAAAAGAGTAATATTTCCACACAGATTGGTAGGACTGCCTCCTCTGAGGTGTTCCAGTGCATCTCAGTATTTCTGATTCTATTAGTAGGGTGGAAGCATGGATGCTTGCAAGACCAGGGATCAGCAAGAAAAATGTGGAAATTAACTTCTCAGAGTTCATTGGTGGACCGAGGCCATGCTCAAACCTCATGACAACTGGTTGATACTTAAATTACAAGTGTAAAATACACACGACTCTTGGGAATTTTTTCCACCAGAGTAACAACAGTCATGCACTCAATGCACAGTTGTAACCCTTGATGCAATTATTAAGAGAAAGCTCTTGGCTTCAGTAAAAATCAAGCAACTCTGTGTAAGACATCCCTTAAACTTGCACTGATTTCACAAGAAACTTATCATTTGGCCTTAGCTTGCAGTCACCAGCATGGGTTCTTTTCAGACTTGCATCTGGCAGCCTGCAAACCTTTGATAAGGTAAGAGGCAAGTTAATCTTGAAACAGAAATCTCTGTTCATAAAATAAAATGAAAACATCATCTGAAACAGATTTAAGCATATGCAAATTGCAACAGACTCCCTTAGGCGTGTGTATGCTTACAACAAAAGATAATTTAAAGTGATGTTCAATTTGCCAGTTTATTGCGACGGTGCTATTTTGGCTGGTATTAAACAGTCTTGACTGATGACCTCTCTAATTTGTTTGGTGCAAACATTTTCTTTCAACATCACTTTTTTTTTTTTTTTTTTTTTTTTTAACCATCTACTTATTTGAGAGAAAAAAATCTATTGTGGCCTTTGCAGACAATCCTGCTTTTTAATTGTGTTAAGGGTTTTCAGGATCTGCCAGACAATGCATGAGAGCACTTGATGATGAGAGCATCGATTAAGCTTGAAACCTACATTTTTCCCAGGGTTGGTTCTAAAGAATTTTTGGCTCTTCTTTCAAATATAATTTGCCAAAAAGCAATTACTATCGAGACGCAAAAAAACCCCTTGTCTTCTGGATTTTAAATTCACTTTCTCCTTTAATGTATCAGGAATCTGAGCATGCTGCCTCCTGCTTCTTATCAGTTTTATGCATTGACACCAGAAAAAAGCAACTGTGAATTCTGCAATTCAAGTTCATTAGAAGTCATCATATGGGGAGCATCTATAAAAGCAAACGGTGCCAAGCAAACTGTTCATCGACTCTGGATTTAATAACCACCTTATTTATATCCCACATGCTAGGAAAAATATCGTAATTGGGATGGATTATGTAAAACATGAGGAATGGAATAATTGATGGAATAATTAAAAAAAAAAAACCACCAGTCTGCTTTGCTTCTAAGATGCTTGTTTGAGATTGGTTGGTTCAGAGGTAACAAGGGAATACCATTAGTGTCTACTTCCTTTTGCTTTTCTAAAAGTGCCATTAGTGTCCAGGAGAGAACTTTTTCATGAAGGACAATGTTAGAGTTTCTTCTGTCTTGCCTGTAGGCAACAGGGGGCCTGTCCAGCTTGCCCAGGATTGTTGTCACTGAGTGCCCATTCCAGGGGCAGTATTTGGAGCAGGGGCAGCTCAGAACATGCTGCACTTCACTCATGCCCTGCCCCAAGCCCTTAAAACTCTCTGTGCAGCGAAGCAGGACAGGAGGGTGATGTCCTGACTTCCACATTTCATCCTGTCTGGCTTCTGCAGGTTTAAGGAAGAGTTGGTGTCCCTGACTGAGAGTGAGCCATCTTCTGTCAGCACCCATCAGCCCTGGAAACAATGGAAAGTATATGGTGTGTTAGGACTTGCACGGGCATCTGGTGCAATCTAAAGGTGAGACAGTCCTGGTTACCCAACATGTCTAAATGAATGTCCCATAACCCACATTTTTATGCTGATTGCAGTAGCTGTTCATTGCATACACCTGTATTCCTCCAGGTGATAATCCAGCAAATGAAGGGCTGTTTAATGTGACATATTTAATAGACATGCTTCTTATTTAAGGACATGGAGAACAGCGGTGTTCCAGCACAGGGGCACTTGTCCTGAATTTCAAAACCTCAGTAGTGTGGGGATGAACCTTGCACTGCCAGCATCCTTTGCCTTGCAAAAGTGTTCACATAGGCTTTAGCACAAACAAGGAGCAAATCTTTATTTGGAATATCAGCTGAGAAAGCCATAAGATTTGTTTTAATAACTTAAAATGAAAATAATCAAAATACATTAGACATTTTAAATTGTTTTCTTGTAGGTTTTGGGGGTTTTTTTAAATTTTATTTTAAAGAGGAGAACGGATACAGCAGAACTAAAACAAATTAAAAATAAGCCACCACAACAAAAACCCCACACCTGGAGATACATGTCTGTAAAATTAAATGCACTGACTCCTTATTAATATCCTTGTAAATGATCTACATTTATTTGCTCCTATCTGGAATCAGCTCTCTGCTTTTTATTGTAGACAGACTATTAAAAAAAAAAAAAAAAAAAAAAAAGAAACCAACAAATTAGGTATTTGATTCTGCAGACAAAAGAGCAGAGAAAGTAGTGTGTGTGCACATTACAATTATATTATCAGGGCTTTCTGTAATGTTATTATAGGCTGTTCCAAGTTACCATGTATGAAAACAAACCACACTGATTCCAAGCCCCAAAATGAGAGAAGTTAGGGAAATATAATCAGTGCAGCTGTGGCAACAATACTATTGTTAAAGTACAGGGAGATTTCATAAACAGTGAGTAAGAAGTCAAGAAGGAAATAGTTGTAGACAAAATCATTGCTAGAAAACATGAAAGCAACTCTTTTTTCCCATCCCATCCCATCCCCTCTCCACCCTGTGAAAAGATTACCCATGGAAGGGGAAAAAAGGGTGAGGTTGTGGGTGGTGTCCCACATAAGGCCATAACACACAAAAAGTATGTGTACTTTTTTTTTCTCTTGGAAGAAGATGAGGGGGAAAAAAAAAAAGAAAAGGAGCCTGGAATTTCTTTTGGAACAGATACTGTACTTTCAGGTGCCATCTGTGGGCCATGAAAGAAGTCTGTGTTAAAACAAGAATAAAAGAGATAAAGGACATTCAGCAATCCATCATAGCCATTGCCTGCAGCCTGACAGAGGTGTTCCCAAGCTGGTTTGGGAGAGCCCTGCAGTAAGAACTGGTGGCACTTCGGCTTCTCTGCCAGTAATGTGTAAAATGGGGCAACAAATATTTCAACAGACACTAATGTATCATGCTTCTTATTGACAAAACTGCAGATGTCTCAGTAAAGACAAACAAATGCCACTGAGTCAACAGCTGTGCTTTGCAGTGGTTTTCATCCACTTTTTCTTTGGCACCACGTTAAGAAGCTCAGTGGCATTGCTCCTGCTTGACATCACTGCAGAAGAGCCACTCAAAAGTCTGATCCCCTGATAAAGAGCATTTCAAAAGAAACTGATGGTGCAACTCCCCTCAGCACCAGAGAGGACAGACTTGGACAGTTTTTAACTGCCTCCATGAGACGTTAATGATGTGATAGATGAAACCTAAAGAGATGAAACTTGACCAGTGGAGCAACCAAATTTACTTTAAAGGTAATTTTAAATCTGCAGGAAAATTTACTTAATAGGAACCGCAAACATCTGAAAGGTGAGAGCAGTATTCCCTGGTATCACCAAAACTGCAGGTATATGGAAAGAGCTTCCCAGTCTAGCCAGTTTTCACCTTACAGCTTTTAATAGTGTTTGGATCATACATTAACTTTAAAGCAGTCCTAGATTGTATCTGAGGAGCGTGGCAGTGCTCCTGTTCTTCTCTGCCAAGATGAAAGAGAAATTTTCACCATTTCTTTTGAAGTTCAGACTCTGTTAAGCAGCAATATAACATTCACATTTTGGAAAAATAGGGTTCTTTGTGAACTGGCAGGAAGCATAATATGACTTGCTGGTAATTATTTCCATGATATTAAGGTATTCCCTTCTGAGGTTTGCTTAGAATATATATATATTTGGTGCAGCTAGGAAAGTTTATTGAGCAGATGTGCAGACTGATGAGTGACAACGAAATTTTAAAGGAGCTGTGATTGTTTCTTCAGATCAGCCTGATGTGATGCAGACATTCCAGGCCACATCTTTGAGGGAGGTGTGCAATGTCTGTCCAACACTGGAAGCTGAAAGGCTGAACAGAACTCGGTCTTGTCAACAGTAAAAGGCCTTCTCCATAAAGATTACTCTGCCTCCCAGCCATAAGATTATTCCATCATTCCCATCTAGCATCCTATTATTGAGAATCTGAGAATCTGGTTCATTTTCCTTCACAATTTAAAAACTCCAGCAAAATAATTTCAGCCCTTTTTGACTGCACCTTCCCTCTGCTACCTTCAGCATGTTCTGTGTCCTCTCCCTGCCAAAAACGCTTCCTGTCCCCCAGACATGCAAAGCTGGCAGTGAAGAGGTTAGGTCAGCTGTGAGAGGCTTTCCATGGAATCAATTAAAGCTTTTTTGGCAGCGGGGAAGGGCAGACACCGTGGGATGTGATGGGACTCGCTTCACACGGAGTTTTGACCTCATCCAGTTTTCTCCAAGTGCTCTTTGACCCCCCAGCCCAGCATCTCCACTGCTGCCCCTGCCCAGAACACGGAGTTCCCAGACAGACCAGGTGTGCAGCCAGAGCTCCCTCTGGTACCGGAAACTTTGGGATTCAGGGAATCTCAGAGCGACAATTAACGCTGCTAATTTTTCTGACAGGAATATGAATGGCCTAGAGCCAGGCACAGCATCAATGCACTTGCTGCCAACTACTAAAAACAAGCAAGTCAACCATGATTTACTAGCATTCCTGACTCTTTCTTTTTCTGAATTGCGTTAGTGGATTCTGAGAGTTTTCAGAGAACATTTGTGAGAATTCAGCTGGATGAGGAACAAGAATTGTTTCACTGACATAATTTACTGGGATTTTTTAAAATGCTTTTGACAATATACCTCACAAGAGGCTAGTAAGGAAACTAGGAGGTTGTAAGGTGGGGGTTGTAGTTGTGTTTTGATCACAAAATGGCTGAAAGAGAACAGAATAGAATAAAAGGGTCAGTTTTTCAATATGGCAATGGTTAGCAGCAGAACAATGCAAGACTAAGAGAATTTCACCATATTCATTAATGTTCTGGAGAAGGGCTTAATCAGTATGGTGGGACAACTTGCCATGGAACTATTTTTTTAACCAGTAACAATTATTTAACTGAGCAGTTATTTAAGTTAGTCGAGACAAACCTCAGCAATTAGGCAGCACAATGGCAGAGGAAGTTCAGGATGGAAAATTCAAAATAAGGTGTGTTGGAAGGATATTACTAACACACATTGTTGAATTTTGAATTAACAGTAACCACCCAAGAAAATGACCTGTGTGTCACCTTGGAGAGCTTAATAAAAACATCTGCCTGATGTGGAAAGGCAATCAAAAGCAAATGAAATGAAATGTTACCATGAATAAAGAAAGGGGTGGGGTCCCACGGAACCTGCACTGGCCAAGACTGCCCAGGATGTACAATAAACTGGGACACTTTCTCACTCTGCTGAGCAATTTCAAGGATGAGCTGGAGGAAAACTCCTCTGAGTGCCTCTGACTCTGTTTCCCATTCTCTGCCCCCAGCTTTCTCCAAAGGGCCTTCCTGTGGCTCTCAACCAGCTGTTCATAGGCTTTTGCTGTGGGAAAGAAACTGAGTTCATAAAGCAAACCCACTGAAATGTAGCCATTTAACAGCATACAGGATTTCAAGCCAGATGACTAACACCACAAAATAATAATAACATTAATATTAATAATAATAATAATAGGTAAGGAGAGTTATTCAATCCAGTTGTGTGGAAAATTGGAATGAGTGCAATGGCTAATGCTCCCAATTACAGAGATCAAGATTTCTTTTGTTTTAATTACATAATTAAGCAGTATATAGGCTAAAAAGCCATGAATATTTACTATTTTTTGATAAAGAAAGATTATTTAGCAGAGGGTGGCTTATTAATCTCCGAAAGCCTAAATTAAAACCATCAAGCACCCACAATACCCAATTAATCACCAGATTTTGTCTGTGGGAGTTCTTTGCACCTCCTTATAAACATAATCCCATAATAGCAAAACATTCCATTGCCTTTAACTTACACACTATTATTCTGCATGTAAAATCTTATTCTCTTGCATTGAAGGTGGGGACTCGAAGGACTGATAGAACCAGTCCTGCTCAAACTTACACCATGAGGCAGAACTCAAACTTTGATTATATCTCATTGAGGATGCATTTTTCCTCCACAGCACAGTAAGTGTTCTTTCTGTACATGCCTGACAACAGATAAGCCAAAATAGTGCTGACTGTGGTAAAACAGGAAAGCAGCTGATCAAAATGCACAGGAGGGAAAAAAAAACAACAACAACAATACAACAAACCAACAAAAAACAACCTAAAACCTATGATTACCTATTTATGGAGCTCGTGGGAAACAGAAGAGAAGAAGGCATTAAGTTCTGAAAGCTTGGAAGGGGGAATAATATTGAACTGGCCTTTGACAGGAAGGAGGGAGACACTGGGAGATACTGGTGAGGTCTGGGCACAGGAGAAGAAGGGATTGATAAACACTCATTCCCATCAGCTTGGATCTGGAACTGCCTGAAGACACAACTGAAGGGCTCAGGAGGAAAGCTGGACTTAGATGTTCCCAGAGTGCTGGATGAAGACAAGCAAGAGTGAGAAGAAGAAAAAGAGCTGGACAACTGTCCAGTGAATATCAGCTGGGTCTTTCAGAAGATATACAAGGAAACTCTGTCTGGAATAAAAAAAAAAAATCCCAGAGGAAGGCAAAGAGGCTGGTCCTGAGAGGGACCAGAAATTACCAGGCATCATGTTCTTACTTTGGTAGAAAAAAAATTTATTATTTCTGTTTATGCTGGTTCACCTAGACAATGGTTAGTCATCCTGCAATCAATTATTCTGTCAGTTTATTCAGGGCAAAGCAGTACAGTGGATTTAGGTTCCAATCCTGCTGACATTTCACATGCTGCCAGAACACAGTACTTTTTTCCAGTTCCTTTCTTTAAAAATTTAAGAAGAAATAAAACATTACATGGCAATTATGCATTATGGTCATAATGTCAAACGTTAACATTTATGAAAAGCCCCAACTAGAATTATTTATTCAACCTTCATTTGGCCACCAAATACATAGTTGCAATATCATATTTAATTACATGGTTGAAGAGTTATTTACACACAAGATCCCAGGCTTTTTTTTGAGTATGATGTAGGAAACTTTAGCTGTAGTAGAAGTCTAAGGCAAAGGAAGTCATGAGGCAGAGAACACAGTGTAAGAGAAAGAATGTCTTAATGACTATCAGATACCGACCTACAGGATTCCCTTCCAGACTGTGCTTCTTCCCATGCAATATCAGACAGCTGACTCCAATCTGTCTCTCCCAGATGACCTGCAAGTGTATTCTCAATTTCTTAGGTGTCTGCCTGACTTACAGAAATGCCTACAGCTCAAGACCGTGTTTGATATGTGTGGAACTCATTCTTTGAGAGCATTCAGTCATAGACAGTTCTTCACATCCTGAAAAGATCTATTCCTGGGCATGCAAGATCTGGCACACAGAACCAGGGAAAACTTCTGACCCTGAGATCTCTGTGCTGCTGTTCTCTGACTATAATACTGAGTTCCGTGGCACTGTCTTGTGAAAATTACACCATAAATATCTGTGAAGCATTCAAAAACTGTAGGCATGAATATGAAATGAAAAGCCAGAGAGAAATAACTGATTCTGTTCTCATATCATGGATCCAACAGGTTCCAGTAAATGAAATAACATGCTGGAGAAACTCTCTCTTATAGATCCTCCATGTCTGTTCATGAACTGAAGTCTGTCCACCCTGTGTACTCAGTGAGACAGAGATTCCCCTGGAGAAAGGAAAAAAACCCAATAAAGTCTTTAATCTCATGATTTCAATGGATATTCAAAAGGTGACCCAAAGTTCTGACATTCCCTTAGTTTGAGTACTTTATGATTTCACCATCCTGCATGATCTTTTAAGCCTTTTAAATCAATTTTACCTGTGTGAGACATATCAAATAACCATTTTTGTAAAAAAAAAGAACAATGGACACTTGATGCTGAGCGCCTCGATTAGTGATCAACCCATTTTAGCATTCTATTTTCCATTAAAATCACATCCAAACCTGTGACAAATAAAATCCCCAAAGATCTACTTATCTCAGGCCCCCCCTTGATCCTTCTCAGTTCCTTTATTTGCGAAGGGATGGGACGGAAATTGCGCTGGTTCCATCTGTCCGAGACTGAATTATGAGTGCACGTCTACGGTGACACCGTGAGACCTCTCTTCCAAGTTTCACTGACTTTCATACCACACAGCAGTCATGGAACACTGCTCTTAAATCGCTGTTTTCTCCCCTAATTTGATTTTACCAGAATGTCTTGCGTAAAAAGTCATTTCCTTCCCCTTCAGTCGCTCCGAGGGAGGACTGCACTGCAGATCTGCCTTGTCACCTTTCCTGTCTGATTGAATTGGAGAGTGTTGGGTGAGAGGCAGCAGTGGGATCCAGGCATTGTTTCTAGGATGTTATCACAGTTTTATCACTCCTCCAGCAATCAGTGCAGCGGTGTCTTGCCAAAAGTCTGGGAAGGAAGAATGAAATCTTGCTGATTCATCCACTGCAACGAGGATTAAATTGATGGCACGGCTGGGCATTGCAACCGAACTGTAAAACCACTAAATCCTTCATTGTCTCACTGTTCCTTACTTACGTTTGCAAATCTGTGGTTGTGTTGGATACCAGCTGCTCTCTGATCCTGTAGCAGGAGCTCCCAAAAAATGCTGCCCTGGCTATGCCTGAAACATTGCCTTGGGCTGAAATTTCCTTGCTCTCACACCTCGGGACTGGATGACTTCGAATTCAGCTACGTGGGGAACAATCCAAAACCTTACAAAGCACAGCACACCAAAAGAAGAGCTGCTGCTGCTGTTAGCAGCATTATGTGCCCCCCAGTGCTCCTTGCCCTGGAATGTGGAATTCCTAATTGGAATATAAGCAACTGATTTTGGCCCTAAGGTGTCAGTCCTGACTCCTGAATGCCTGGGTTCTCGTGGCCTGAGTGAACACACTGTGTGTCTTTGGGCCGAGTCACCAAAGGTTGTCTCGGTGGAATTGCTCTTGGAAAATCCTTTTTGACCTTCGAGACAGAAGGTTACCCCCAGAGTATCCTCTGCTTTCCTCTTCCACTGACCTACACTGAACATGAGAAGCAGTGCACACCTGACTGCCACAGGAGTGGAATTTTGAGGGAGATTTGGGACTTCACTTTTAGCTGTATGTGGTAGGAATAGGCAGAGACCTCACAGTCTTCCTCTTTTGCTTTTCTGTAAGTCTCATCAAACAACTAAAATTGTTAAAGATACCTGTAATGCAGAAAACTTCCAGCCTCTGCCACTAAATGAGTGTTCTCAGGCAATGGAAGGTGCAAAACCAGCCTCAAATTTCAACCCTATGTATTAAAAAAAAAAAAAAAAAAAAAAAAAAAAAAAAAAAAAAAAAAAAAAAAAAAAAAAAAAAAAAAAAAAAAAAAAAGAAGGCGAAGGAAATCCTTCTCTGGGAAAAGAACACCACCACGGAGATCTTTTTTTTTTTTTCTCCTGTCATCCCTTCCTTTGGATCAATAAAACCCTGCATAGTTATGAGAATCTGCACTTGTTATTTCATCACTTATGAGCAACGCAGTCATTTCAAACTTGCATTTATAAAACTGTTACATCCTTTCAACATCTGTTTCCCATATATATGAGAACTAGGTTTATCTCTGTTGTCTAGTGCAGTCCAGCAGTTTTATTTAGGATTAAAATCTCCTTTGAATATAGTGTTTTGCTCTGAAATTCTGGACCAGTACAAACCAGCTCACTTGGAAATGATGCATCCTAATTTTATAGCTGGGGAAGTTACACATTTTTTTGATAAAGTTCATTACATTGATGGATCAAAATATTTAATTATGGTCCTTTCAATCACTTTTTATTCTGCTGTTTTCCTCTTATTATTATGGGGTCAGAATCCATTTTATGATGGCTGAGTAATCTGTCTTAGTTATATTTCCTACAACACTATGAATCACCTATTTTAACCCTAAGTTTGTCACTACCTGTAGAATTATTTCAAAATAAATAGTATGTCATAGGAATTAATGTGGGGTGGATGATTTGAGGGAAATTGAACAGGTCTGATCATGTGAATTTTTTTTTATACTACTGAAAGTTAAAAGGTGAAATTTTTTCTTCAAATACTGGTGGTTTTTGTTCATACCAATAGTTACTCTTCCCAAAAACGTTCCAACATTGCATTAATTTTGGCACTAGTTTCCCCTACCCAAGGAAAGTTTTTATATAATATACTTTTCAGGGTATATTCTTCCTTTCCTATCCTATCCTTTTTTTTTTTTTTTTTTCCTTACTAGCCACACTGTTACTGTGTGTTTGCCAGACTGGACAGGCTTAGGATCTCTATGGGACAAATAAGGAGAAAGGAAAATTGTGTTTGCTTCAACGTGACTTGTGCCTGCCAGCACAAATATGGGCCTGAGACTGAAAAGACAATTTATTTCATTTTTAAAAATCAGTCAAGGACTGCCAACATACAAACTGATGAAAGCTGCATGAGAAACTCCAAAAAGCAGATGAACAAGGACAAGAGGAGAAAGAGTGAATTTGATTTAACACACTGCAACACACTCACACGATTAATTTTGTAACCACCTGGGGTAAGCTCTGACAGCTTTTCCTATTTTATATTCCCTTTTTTTTTTTTTTTTTTTTTTTTTTTTTTTTTTTTTATTCAGGCAAAAGTCCCACTAGCTTCTCTCCCACGGTATGTTTTCTGACTAATATTTGTGTACATTGTCTTTGTGTCACCTTGTATGGATCACACAGACCATGATCTTACTCATTTGGCTTCAGGAGACAACGCATTTCATACTCAGAGACGGGCAGGGCTGTTATGGCCTAAACATGAGAAAGGATTAGAAACTTTATTACCCTCATTACTGCCTCACTGTGCAACTTTACACTTCCTCACATATAAACCTTTCCTTTTAAAATGGAGAACTGCTTTCGTGATACCATTCTGACAAATAAGTGTATAACCATATGATGGCAGCAATATGCTTAAATATGTGGATCCCAACGTGTAATAGGTTTCACTTGCCTAAAAAAAAGAAGGAGACAAGCTAAACCAGCAATTTTTTTGCTACAAATTAAAGATTGGCTACAATTTTAGTTGCTGAGTACAGTTTTAATTATTCCGGTCATTCATTCCGAGGTCCTTTCAACCTCTTTAATTACAGACACAAGTATTTACCATAAAAAAATTGCCTTACACACATGCAGTTCCCAGAGATCATTGGGGTACTCGTGCATATGCAGAAAAAGACTAATAATTTTATTTTTTTAGTATTAGGTGCGCATGGCTATCACAGTACATGCACTAGATGACATGGAATTACCTATGCACTTATACAGTAACAGATTATAATGTGCAACAGGATTAAACAGATCATCTAGAAAGAAGATGCTGAAAATTTTAATTGAGTTTTACCTGGCTGATCTAAACTTCTCCGAAATTTAATTTCTAACAGGAGATGAAAGTGTTTGAACACTAAATACAGGCCAAAAGGAAGAAAGATTTTATAAACATGCCACGCTTGATAAATGGTTTACAATTATTTACCAGAGAATTCTTAAATTCTCATAAAGACGGTATGAAAACAGTGGTATGCAAAATCTATGCAGACAATAAATAATAATAAATAATTACAGCATTGACAAAGAACAGCCTTCTTCATTAATTACCTGGGTTTTCTCATCTTGTGAAGCATTTAACTGGCTTCTTCAGTAGATCATGCTATTTAGCCTGTACAGAAAAGTGGTATTTTAAGACTGAAAGTATAAAAATGAATGATCTGGCAGGATAAGGGGACGCTGGAAATGTGTTCTCTTATCCCTCTGATAGTAATTTAAACTGAGATTGTTCCCAAGGACGGTTCCACTGAAAATTTATTGAGCAGACATTTCTATCCAACAAATTGGAACTCCTAGGATTTCAGGAGGGAAAAATGTTGCAGGGAAAGGAAGCACCATGGCTATAACCTGGACAATAAGATATTCTTCAGATAAATACAGATAAGGTCCATCAAGGGAGTATCAAAACAAAACCTGAGCTCCCTCTAGACTTTAGTTTGGACTAAAGGTTAGTGAAAATCAGAAGCTGAGCACCTGCTGTATAACTCCAAATAGGCACCTTTGATATTTAAACAACCTTAAGGAAACTGGATTATAAAACTTTACAACTCTTTCTTCTTTGTTTATTTGAATTGCTCTCTCAGTCTTTTTTGACTAACACTTTACCAGTTTGATTGCTTAAAGGAAGATTGCTTAAAACACAAACCAAACCAAAATAAAACATATTTTCACTGATTGGATTTCATTATAGAGAAAAGAAGTAATTCTTAGTCAACAGATTAAACACATTACAATAGATTTTAATAGTTTAGGAATGTTAAAACACAATTTCTCATCAACATAATTTCTGGAAAAGCTTTGTTTCTATATGCCATCTATTCCTGGTAAGAGATGTTACATGGAGAAGATTTAAGGTGTTTCAAAAAATTATAAATATCCATTTGGTGTGTATGTGTCTGTGAACTAAAAATACAAAACACAAAATGATTTTTTTCATAGATGTTTGAAGATCCATCTGTATTGTGACTGTTCTGGCCATGAAAAAAATGTAAATCTTCAAGAAATGGAGAGGAGCAAAACTTTGTGGCTTACTAGAGATCCAAAAAGATTCTGAAGATCAAGCTGTGCCTTGTTCTTGACAAATATGCTTTCAGGTGTTTATCAGCAACTGAACACTGGCATATATTGAAAGTTAATAATGTCTTGCTATTGATCAACAGGTTCATCAAATGAAAAATGCTAAAGTAACATCATTTTCTGAAAAACAAAGGAGTAGTGATTTTGGAGAATATGAATCATTTTCAGTGAACCTTTCAAAGTTTAAGTATTTGTATAAGTATTACAGTTACTGTTTAGTAACAATGTGATTTCACATGCAAATAGAAAATCAGTTAAGTCCAGGAAAATTTCTTGCTCGAATAACCTCTCCCATATTAATATTCCTTTATGTAAGAAAGGGAGATATGGTTTAATTTTCACTTCCCATGCTGCTTGGACTACTTGCTGATTTCATTCTGCAAGTTACACCTCAAAAAATCAGAGCACAAAGAAAAAGTATCTTGAAGCAAATGTGAACTTGCAGATTTGTTCCCCAGTGATGCCTAAACCTCACCTATCAGCATCCTCACCATTTTTCCACAAGCCTTGTCCCTCTGTTTGAAAAATACAGGCAGCATTTCCTAACTTACAGAATGTTCTGAGAATGGATCTTAAGGAAGGCCAGATTCCATGGTGATGAACTTTCTAAAAAAAAGAAAAAAAAAAAAAAACCTGTAATCTGCACTTAAGGAATCTCCTGTTACTATCACAGTCACATTTTTATTTTTTTTTTCATATCTCACAGCTACCAGCATGAACAGTCTCTGATCAACAAGTGCTTTGTCAGAGAATACCTTGCAAAACACAAAACTGAGAGAGGCAGGCCTGGAGAATCTGCAGATGATCAGGCTATAGTCTAGTCTGGCTGACATCAGTCAGCTTTGATCTACAGCAAACACTCCCAGCTCTCCAAATCTTCACCTCTGTCCATTTAGAAATCACAGAAATGGTGACTGGCCCATGGACATTGCTGGCCTTTGGATCAGGTCTCAGATGTGAGGGGAAGTTGTTTAAACAGGTGCCATTAGCAGTGTGAGTACTGAAAAGCACCTATATAATAAGGGATAGCTATTTCAGTGACATGTTACCAAATGCACACTTCCACACTTAGCTGAGACTGACTGGGTGCTTCCACTATAATTCAAATTTTCCACTTGTGTCTTGACCTTTTCTCCTTAGAATATGACTTCTATTTTTTCGGTCATTTGCCATATGAGATGAAACCCACACAGAGTTCATGCAGGACTCAAACAGAGTTTCTGCTGCTTCTGTTTTCGTTTTATTTAGGTTTATTTTTCTAAACCACACGTTACCTTATACCTTGCCAATGTAACTCTTTTGGAAATAACGTATTAATTCAAACAATGTTTGTTTGGAGGAGCTCTCTGATAGCTTTCAGCTGGCTAAACACACTTAGATAGCATCCTGTTGGCTTCCAAGGCAGAAGTGAAAGGCTGATTTGCTTACCAAGTGACAGCTTTGATGCAATATCCTTACAATATATGGGTACTTACAGCCCTATATTCCCGGTGATAGCTTCCTCTCAGGAGTCCTTCAAGAGCCAAAGTTCATGCAGTTCATGTTTATATTCAATTAAAACCTCAACTAAATTATTTGCAGGCCAAATGCTGCATTCTCGAGCTCTACGGAAGCCCTTCAGACACATCTTCTGCACATATAACAGTGTGGGCTAAGCAGATAATTCCATGACAAATTACCTCTCCTGCTGTTTATTTTGGTGGGAAGTAGTTGCTAAAATTGTTTTCATGCATCCAAAACGAAACGTAACTTGATAACACACCCACTGACAACATAAAATGGGTTCAGGAGAGGGAACTGCCATTCAGATTTGCTTTAAAACATTTCACAAACAGCCTGATTATTTTGTCTTCCAGGAGAAACAAAAAGCTAAATGTGCCATGTACAAAACTGAATGAAATTCAGTGTGCTTCTAGAATGAACTTGAAATCCTAGTAGATATATATAATGACTCATAACCATGTTTTGACAGTGTTTTTCTCCTTTGCTGCTCCCTGAAAGACTTGCTGAAGCAATCAAGGAAAGCAATTACACATGAATAATGTTAAATGCAATATGAATAACAATATACTTCTTTTTAGTATAATAGTATTTCCCTTCCCTTTGGAAAAAAAAAAAAAAACAAACCAAAAAACTTATTTTCCTACTCTTACAGCAGGATATTTTGTTATCTACTTTAATTAGGCTCAAAACCCCTGGAGTTTTCTTAGAGAATGGTCTAATAAGATAAAATACCTTTATTATGGCACACCCATACCCACATATCAAATGTTTCCTTTTCTGTCCATCTGTGAGAATAACATACCTTAGAAGTAATTTGTAAGGGAAACATACCTAACAGTAAATAAATATTTTGAACTGTAGGTAGATACAATCATTATTATAGCACTATGTTATTTGCTGCTAAACCCCTGATAGTTCAGCTTGAGCAGGGCAGAACAATCAGCTGATCACTAATTAATTGTTATTAATAATATCTGGGTTCCATGCTGGTAAGAGAAACTACTTCTGGAAAAACAGCAGTTCTATTGTCATTACCCATCATTTGCTTGTCCTACTTATAAGACTTACATGGAAGAAGAACATCTTTTGAAAGATTGTGGGCAGGACATTTGCTCTTCTGTAAAGAGAAAGGACTCTTTCAACTACCCAGATCTCAAAAAAAAAAGAAGTTAAATTATAGATATATAGAGATACACATATAGATATATAGAGATATGTATATATAAAATACAGAATATAAATAATTTGAAGAATTTCCAGTTTCAGTAGAGTAAGACTACTACCCATTTCTGGAAACCATTTGTAATTTCCCACTAAAAACCTCTGCCTTTGACAGTTTTCTGAGAATGTTCATGGTATGACTATCATAACTTGATAACTCCCCTCCTTTCGAAGCCCTGACTGCCACTGCCAATCTTTCACAGCCAGGCACTGTCTACACATGATTCATGAGGGTTTTCCTCTCTTATTTCATATTTGCTTCACAAAAGAATCATAACTGGCAGTGCTGAGGTAGTCTCAACATTTGTTTCAAAAGAATGTGCTTAATGAACGCTCTTTTTTGAAAAAAAAAAAAAAATTGTAAATTTTGACTTCAGTCAAACCTCAGGATATTTATTGGAGCAAAGCCAAAACCAACCCACCCTAAACAAAGCGGAATCCATGAGAACGAATCCCTTCCCAAAACTGAGAACAGGTCTGGTCCTGTGTTCCTCGAGCTGGAGAGATTCTATCAGTACCACATAATTACCCTCATGGCTTCTCACAATACCTGCTAAAACAAAGCAGTAGATCTGAAACGTGTCAGTGGACTTCAGAGTGATGGTCATCTCCCAAACAAAGGGTGTTTTCTGGGACATAAACTTTCCTGTTTCCTCGGGACACATCTGCACCGTCACATGTGCACAATCTCAAGCTTAAAATGTAGTTTCTGCAACGCCTTTATTGTCCACGTGTTAATGCACGTTCAGACTCAACTTTAGCATCTACCACCGTGCTCACTGGCAGGAAAACTCTGTGCAGGGGAAGGAGCGAGAACAAAGGATTGGGATCTGGTTGATGATTCAGCTCTATTGTTAGAGAAGGTAACGGGCATGGCTGAATTAATTTGTTCCTCCACAATCAGTTTGCCATGTCCTTCCACCATGATTCAGTGCCAACACAATCCCAGTGTCCTATTAAAAATCTCCTAGGCATGAAACACAATTTTTGTTCCCCGAGGGACTCTTTATATGATCCCATAGTTATTACATGCAATGGGTTAGTAAATAACAATATCCAAGTGAACTATATGGGCCTAGGAGGAAAATAAAATTTCTGGAAATATTTGAAGGAACAAAAAGGTTTCCTTCTAACAAATCTCTAACCAGCAAACAAAGAAAGCCACAGAGGGAATACGATTCTGATCTGGATGGGTCGGGAGAATACGAGCACAAGATTAAAAAAAACTAAGAATTCATATTTGTACGTATGGAACCTCAACCTCAGCCGGCCCTGCAGGGACACACTTGCCTGCTCCATGGAAGGCAGGCTGGATTTAATCTACATGACGTAATTCTTGAACACCTGGGATTCACTTGCATGACTGCAAGTGAACCAGACAGGTTAGGCCACAGCCTCCGTGATGCACTCAAGGTGTGAGTCCACGGGGCATCTGCCCCCAACAAGAGGTGGATTTGGGAAATCCCAGTGCCACAGCTGTGTATCTCACACCTGCTTCAGCTGCAGATCACGGCTAAAGGTCTTACAGATAAAATCTTGCTGACTACAAAGGCATGATGTAAATGTCACAAAAGGTGACAGCAGCACACATGGAAGAAGTGGTAAGTCCAAGATCTTACTGTGAAAACTCTCCGGTAAGTTAGACTCTAGGAGGAGTCTAAAAGAAATCTGTGGGGTCAGTCTGTGCACAACTCCAGAGGCTGCACCTTTGCAGATCTTTCATATCTCTGTGAAACACAAAAGTACAGACATGCTAGAGTGGTAAGGTACGAGGCAATAGATATCATAGTGTAGAAAACAGGCATTTAAACAGCTATCTGGTGAAAATTCCTGTCTTGCATACATTGGTTAGTTTCCTTGACATGACTGAAAATGAATTCTCCATAAAGCTAGTTAGGATACCATTATTAAATAAACACCATCACAAAGTAAACCTGAGTGAAGAGTGAATAGAAAATCGGCATAGAATAGGAAGTCACATTTTGCTTTTAAAGAGGTGTGTCAGCTATGTAGAAAACAGTTTCTAATAATGGTACCAGAATTTTAAAATGTACAGGCATGCTTAATAGTGTGAATTAGGTTTATCCACACCATGTCTGTGGAATGTGAAAAGTTAGGTGGTGTCAAGTCTTACAGCCTGTGGGGTCAATCTTGCCCCTAGACACACATGGATGTGTCATTTATCTGCTCCAGTTCCAGCCAACACTTGCTGATCGTAGAAAGTATGTGCACAAAACTGTGGGCAAGACTGAACAGTGACTTTTCAAATTGAAGTTTCTTCATACAAATGCAAACACTTTTTGCAATCTGATTCTAATTAACAATAGAGTCATTCATTCATTCTCTAACAAATGAGCAGAAATCCCCCTCCTTTAGCAATACATAGACATTTGATAGTAACAAAGTATTTGAGGTGATTATGTGTTACAAGATCTGATTCTGTTGTAAGACCCAAGTCCTGTTTCCATCCCAGCACAGGCCACAAAAACACTGCTCTTTATTACTTGCTTAGGGGCATTGGAAGAAGAAATCTTCCACACACAGCTGCAAAGAGAGCAGTGGAGCCATTCTGTCACAACCAAGGAAACTTCAGGGTTGTCCTGTTATTTAGCCCATAATCTACATAACATTAAAGTACCTGCTGTGCATCAGCAGTAGCACCTAGTAGGTGCTACTGCAGATGCACAGCAGGTACTTTTATGTTATGTAGATTATTTTTTATTTTATTTTATTTTATTTTTATGGTCTGAGATCACTGTAAAATGAACCTTCCCAGTGATTTCATAAATCCCAACTAATAAAATCAGATTTGTGCCCCTCAAGCTCCTGGCAACACTCTTGCTAGGATGCAGTTGGTCTCTTCCCCCACAAGAGCCTACTGTTGGCTTGTGTTCAATTTGTTGTCCAGCAGAATTCCCAGGACTTCTCCAGCACAACTGCTTCTCCCAGACTCTAGTTTAAGAACAGAGGAAAGAGGAGCAAAACCATGAGAGAACAAGTCTCATCAGGAGGGGCTGAGGGAGCTGGATATATACATAGATATTACAGAATATTTCTCAGTTGTTTGTGGGGGGTTTTTCCAAATTTAGTATCTTACAAAGGTACTTGTAGTATATAAATTAACTTTTCAAAATTAGTAACATTTAGTACAATGTCAGTTCCCTGTTCTACCTAATAGAAGTCCTATTTCTAAACAAATATGAAATCTGGAAAAGAAAGTCAATATGTGCCTGATTTCTCCATGTTTAAGAAAGGTTGTGTTTTATCTAAATTATTTAAATGTAAATCAAATTTCTCTCCCTCATATGTAGCAACTCACAATAAATCAGAAAATCTTCAGTTTTGGAATTAATGTTTTTTGCTTTCTCCACTCATGCAAAAAATATACTGGTGTGATATTCCATTATAATATGCTAATAAATAATGTTATTTTTAATGCACATTGTACACTAAAATGTGGATAAATGGATTAAGGCCAAAATTCTCCTGAGTAATTTTACAAGTATTCATCTGATTTTTTCAACATATGGACACATTTTCTTAATACATATTTTCAAAAAGACAGATGTTTCCTCTACTTTAAAAGTTTAATAATACTTTGTGTAACTGAGAAATGCAAATTTTGGATATATGCAGAAGTTATTTCAAAAACATCTTGTAATCACAAAGACTGAGGATCACATGGTTGCACAGAGAAAAAAAAATTATGCAAAACATTTGCTATGTGCCTGGCATGATTTTTCTGTATCAGACAGTAATATTAAAGATAATTATTATTATTTCAGATCTTCATTTCACTTTTTTTTTTTTCCTTCCCTAATGAAACAAAACTACATTGGTTACATAAGTTCTTGGCTAAATCACTTCAGTGAGTGGCATTAAAGCTAATTAATTAATTTATTCAGGATTAAAAAAAAGAAATATATTTGTCCATTGCTACATTTCCACTACCTGCAGCGCTGAAGGTGTTTTGCAAGTGGTCAACCAGCAGAGATGATTGCTTGCCCCTAATCCCAGAGACAGACCATTCTCCCCAAACTTTAATGTGAAGAGATGGAAAAAAATACGTCTTCTATCAGGAAACAGGAACGGAACAGAAATATGCATGTTCCTTTTAGCCATTTCAAACTCCATCTTTGGCTGGATCTAGACATGGACACGACATTCCTTCAGGGCTCCCAGTTGGTGTAAGTGCCTGGCACTGCTGGATGACTCCTGCAGAATGGAATGGCCGGTCCCTCTGACTGCTGGCGGAAGGAATGTCATTCCCGGTGTCAGAGCTGTCCAGCAGTGACCTGCTGACAAAGTCCAGGTCTCAGAAATGCATCCACACTTTCTTACAAAGAGAACTAATTGAGGATTTTTTTTGTTGTTGTTGCTGCAGGAACCTTTCTGGCTGTTTGCCTGCGTCTGTCTGAAACATAACCAATTCAAAAGGTGATTATAAATAACTCCAGGATTGTGAGGAGGCTGCTCTGAAGATTTTAAGGTGGGATAGTTAAGAGCTTTCTTGGAGTAATTTCTGTACTTCATATGCCATACAATTAGGTCTTACTGCAAGCTATTTTTAACAGTGGATACTGAGATACTCATAAGGAATGATATGCTAATATACTGAACAATCTGAAGCAGTACCTGGTTTCAGCAAATTTGGTCAGAGAGGATTCCAGGACTGACTAATGTGGCACTGCATCTGGTTCAGCTGCTGTACCAGAGTCATGCCTTGCATGGTAGGACACACAATTCCAAGCAGCTGTTCCAAAACACGAGTATTTGTCCTTCTTTGAGGCGCAGATATGACCTTGTTTACAAAATCCTGCCTTCTGAGCCTTCCAGCTCATCCCTTGACTCAGCCCATTGGAGCAGTTGCTCCCTGGGGTTCTCTGGAAAATTCTGCACCAACCTTCTAGTTATTTGATCATCTACCTGAGATTCTGAGAGTCAGCTCTGGATTTCCATAGCTTAGAGGGAGCTGTGTCAGCTCCTGCTCAAGGAATTTCAGGACTGACTGCATGACCTCCTAGATTACCTAAGGTGCATATCAATATTGCTGTTAACAACAGACTTATCACCATACATTTTCTCAATAACGTTATCAAAATATTAATAAACAAACCTATCTTTTGAGTATTGGTACTCTGAGTAGAGGGACTAAATGTAAGTGATTTAATTGCTCTCTCATTCCTTGAAATAGTCTACACAAAACTGAGTTGATAGGATAAATCCAGTAGTGCCACAAAGCCTGTCCTTTTTAGGTATGTATTACAATTTAAAATAAACACAAAAGCACAAAAACACAGCAAAACATTAGGAAGAGGACCAAAAGCTTTAAGAAAACTTTTGTCCCATTCAATTTGTCTCCTACTGGGCATTAACCCATAACATAGGCTTAACTTTATGTATTTCAGTAGCATTGCAGAGAAGGTACTGATTATATTACAGATAAAATTATGTTTCAGAGTGATCCGTACAAGCCTTGAATCCTGAAGTTCTAAGAAAGCCAAGCGTGAAAACAGAGTTATTTTCAAATAGCAACACTTTTGTCCTCAGAAATTATTTGTCTTGGGAAAGGTTCAGAGTTCTCACGCTTGGTGTCGAGAGAATTTATGGACCTGGTTTGTCCACTCTTTCAGATTCCCACAAAAAGTGTGTGCAGTAGCCACCAGCTGAAGAACACAGCCCCAGTTCTTGTTGCTGAGGTCTGACTGATTTTAAGTGCTTCAAGTACGCTCATAATGTCTTTAAAAAGGACCACTTGGATATTTCCCTCGCAGCTTAACCATACTTCCAGCGCTTGCACAGCTTTCTGTGATTAACTAGGTGATTTCTTTGTGCAGTATTGTTTACTCTAGAATTTCTATGAACTCAAATATTTATTTATTTTAACTTCAAATAACAGAAAGTAAAATACTGTAGGAAAATACCACTTGAAGTAAGAGCACTGTTCATAAATTGCTCTTGCAGATGTAAGCAGAAAGTGATTTAAAAAAAGTTGCCCTGTGAATCAAAAATCTGTCTTAAACCTTTTTACATGATTTCACAGAGAAGTCTCCAGTGTAGCACTACTGCTTATACAGATGCAATTAACACGCAAATCAATTAAACCTGGAAAAAGGTAGCTGAAAAATAGATCACTGATTGCAAATTCAAGAGTAATTCCATATGATTTAAAAAACAGCAGGATCAAATACTTAAACCAAAAATACTCAACCCAGAAAAACCCCAAGTCACCCAGTACAGTGTCTATTTAGATGCACAAAAGCTGTGACAGCTAGAGAAGGTTAGTAAACTCATCATTTCTGCCAATAAACAGATTCTATAAATGGGAAAAAACCCCACTTTAGAATGTGGCCTCTGTGTTCTGCTATTGTCATCTAAAAGGAGAATTAGGGGGAAAAAGGTACTCTATAGTGGGTTTTTGTTTAACAACAGGACTTTTAAATGTGTACTTTTTAGAAATTTTTCTTGAAAGGAAATCACAATGATTCCTATACCATGATTTTTCCTACAAAACCTTAAGAGGCAAACGTGTAGTATGTTTTGATTAGGGCTTTTTAGTGGGCAGAAAAAGGTGGCAGAATTTTTCTAAGCAGGCAGATTGTGGTCTAGCAACAATTATGCTTTTTGCTTTCTTGCCAGGGGTGGTAACACAAGTGAGGAGTGATGTAGGTGGCAATGCCAGCAGTGACCTTAATAGGGCAGAAACCAGAGATTTAAGGTAATGAAACAGTCTCAATTATTCTACACATGATGGCTACTTTCAGTGTTGGCACAGCATTTTCTTCTCCTCTCCAGTTTTTTTTTTGAATCTTTCTCCTAATAACAACCACAAGAATGAGAGTAGATTGGTCCTTATTATGGAAATGGCAGTTTGGTAAGAAGCTGAACTTGGTCCATTCTTACCTTTGGATCACCAAACAACAGATCATAAAGACTTTAGGTGCTGTAAGCCCTGATTGTATTTGAAAAAAATAGAGGTAACCTTTCCTATTAAGAATCTTACTGTTCCGTGTCCCATTGTTTCAATCTGCTCCAGGATAAGAAAAGTGAGTGCTTCATTTGGCTGTGTTACATCACCAATTTCCCTCAGTGAGGAATTCAGCTCTTTAGGTTAATTATGGCATTTAATAACAGTAAATCAATCCATATCTACTTTATAAATCACGCTTGTTCAGCTGTTTTTCTTATTTCTCCGCTAAGATTTGTAAAAAGCCTCCAGTCCAGGAGAATTACAACCATTGTTTCCTCTGGAGGACCCCCAAATATGACTGGCTTCATACCCCACAAACTGCTTGACTGAAGGCAGGTATCACCCACCTATTTATCACCACCCAAAGCTGCCACGTGAGGCTGAATGAATTTCAAAAAAAAGTTTCAGAACCGGCAGGAATCGCTACAAACTTTGCTCTCTGGGAGACATAACAACAACATTCAGCCCAAATGAAGAAGTTTTTTTTTGCTCTTAGGTCCATTCAAACTAATCTGGGTGCAATTATACGGGGCCTTCTGTTTTTGGGTAATCGAAGGATTATGAAAGGTCTTTTTGATATTTCCTAAAGCTCCAGAGAGGAGCATGGCTTGAAGCTGAGTACAGCTACCAAACATAAACAATCAGTCTTTTGCTAATTGCAGCATTCAAGCCTAAGTCAAAATACAAACCTCCCATACAGCTTTTTCTTCCCAATTGCTTCTAAAAGCTGTCAATCAGTTTGCAATGCGTTTCCTCCTCTTCCTTTTTCTTTGCTTGCCGAATTTACATTTATTAAAATTGTCAAACTCAGACTTCGAGGAACGAGTTTGAGAGGGAGAGAGAAAAATGTTTTTTTCTGGTTTTTTTTTGTTTGTTTGTTTACCCTTTAGTTTTTTCAAAATAGTGGCCGTGAAGAATCAGTTCTGCTTTGGAAAAATACCCCCAATTTATAGTGATGGTCAGTTCAAATTGGGGCATTCAATGACCTCCAATGTTACCAAGAAAACTTTCTAGTTAGTAAGAAAATTTAGATCTATTTAGTTGAGGTGCATGCACTACAGTAGGAAAAAAACAAACCAAACCAAAAAGAAAAAAAAAAAAAAAAAAAAAAAAAAAAAAAACCCCCCCCCCCCCCCCCAAAAAAAAAAAAAAAAAAAAAAAAAAAGATAGAGGCATGTTGAAATTGATTTTTGGACAAGATAACATTATTGTACATGACAATCCTTAATATTTGGGTCCTTTTTGGAACTGTTTTAGTGCAATGGGGACACTTTGCTCTCATGCTGCTGATACATGAATTAAGGATAGAGTAATTCTGTGTCATCTTTCATTGATACCAATTACCTGCCATTAAAACACCATTGAAAAGTGTTGAGATACAAAATTAATGCAATTGTGAAAATCAAAACAGAATTGTTTTCATTTTTTTTCTCATCTACCAAATTCTGACACAGAAAAAGTAAGAGAAATCTGATAATTGCCACTATAAAACATTAAACTCAGAAATAAGAATAAGAATAATAAATGCATTTACTTTTACTTCAAAAATGCATTTACATTTACTTTAAAATGGAGAAAATGGGCTGTTTAGAGGATGCATCTTGAGGGGACATTTTCACACAACTCAAAAGACACAGCTTTGCTTTCATTTTATTTTATTATTTATTTCTAATGATCTTATTATTGAATATATACTATTATTTATTATCTGTTTATTAATTATTATTATTTTTTATTTTTATTTTAAAATTACCTAATTTAGCTTGGTAAGAGCTACTTTTTCTTGTCTTTTTGCCCAGAAAATGTTTATTCCTTCTATAAAAACAGTATAGCAAACTATAAAATAGAAAAGGAACACATTACAGAGTTGAAAAACAGAAAGGATTGATTATAAACGTGACATATTTTAGGATTATTGCCTTTAGTAAGAGAAATTTGCATTAATCTGCACAAAGTGAATAATATCTTGATAGTCAAAAAGAGTGAAATCCTCAGTTTAGTGACAAAAATGAGAGCAGAGAGTGTGTTTGAAAACCATCCCAGAAAGAATCTCCTGAAGTTCTGAGAATCTGAATGATCCCTTTCACTATTTCAGAAACCAACCAGACAACTACTGACTAAAACTTTACAGAATGTCATGATAATATCATTAATATAGAATGTTGGAAAGGTTTTCTTAGTGAGATTTTTTTTTTTCCCCTTTTACAACCAGGAAGAAATTCTACCATCTGGCTGACCTCTATAATGGTCTTTAGCTGGGATTATGCTTCAGTAAAAGGTTAACTAATGCAGAAGACAAGTACTTAATTGTTTTTGGTTTCTGAGGATGAATGATTAACTTCCATTCGAACTTTCAGATTTTGTAGTGTCGAGGCACAGGTTTTAGTTTTTTGTTTTGGTTCGGTTTGGTTTGGTTTTTTGCATAGCACGGGTTGCCCAGAGAAGCTGTGGATTTCCCATCCCTGGAAGTGTTTGAAGCCAGGTTGGATGGTTGGATGGGCTCTGAGCAACCTGATCGAGTGGAAAGTGTCCCTGCCCATGGCAGGGGGTTGCAAATGGATGATTTTTAAGGTCCCTTCCAACCCAAACCATTCTGTGATTCTATGATCTTAAGTTTCTTCACAAAGTATGGAATATGAAAATTGCTGCAGGGTACTGCTCCAGCACCATAATTCTAAAACTTTTTCATTCTATGCCTTTTAATGTACTGCTCATTAACTAAGTATTCTGTTAGCTACTGACAGGGCTCTGTTCACAAAACAGATTCAGCAGTGAAATTATCCAACACAAAGACCAGGGCTGGTGTGATCATCCCTGCCCGGCCTGCTCCTCATTTGTTTCAGTATTTCTCAGTACAAGAAAGACATGGAGCTACTGGAGAGGGTCAACAAAGGGTCACAAAGATGATGAGGGGTCTGGAGCACTACTGTGACAAGGAGAGACTGCGAGGGCCGGGTCTGGTCAGTCTAAAGACTGACAGGGGATCTCGTTAATGCGTATAAATATCTCAAGGGCGGGTGTCAAGAGGATGGTGCCAGACTCCCTTCAGTTGTGCCCAGCGACAGGACAAGGAGCAACAGCCATAAACTAAAGCACAAGAAGTTTTATCTCAGCACGAGGAAGAACTTTACACCGAGAGTGGCGGAGCACTGATCAGCTTCCCGGGGAGGGCATGAGTTCTCTCCCTCTGGAGACATCCAAAACCCACCTGGATGCGCTCCTGCATCACCTGCTACAGGTGCCCCTGCCTTGGCGGGGGGATTTGGACCAGACAATATCCAGAGGGTCCCTTCCGACCCTACGGATTCCGTGACTGTTTTCTAGGACGGCACGGAAGGGAGGCAGCTGGTGCTGCCCGCCGTGTGCCAGGCACCGAGCCTAAGGCCAGGCTGGGTGAGCCACCACTGCCTGAGAAAACAAAGGGTAGAGGGGAAAAGGCTCCATCCAGGAGCTCCATTCAAGGTCTCCGTGGCTGACCCGGGTAGGAAGAAGGAGCAGCGGGGGCGGCCCCGACCCGGCCCGGGACGAGCAGGCGCTCCCCCGTCCCCGGCCCGGAGGCTGTTCCCGATTTTCAGGAGCTCTCAAAACGCGGACAGAGAGTCTAGTTCAGAAAAAAAACCACATTATTTATTCCGCCCGGCGAGCGAGGTGAAGGCTCCCCCCGACTCAAGCGCGCCGAGGGGTTTAAAAAAGCCGCACCTTTCGCACAATGAAATTCCCACGGTCCCGCCTATCCGATCCACACTCCCCGCCTACTGATGCATATTTATTTGGGTGATGTAATCTTACGCAATGCCCCGAAACACACGGGGTTCTCTCCTTCGTCAAGCAACTCTTGTCGTAGAAGTTCTCTGACGACACCAGTTACGTTGACAGAAGGTGAGAAAACCCATCCTGATGTGGTGGGGCGGAGGGGGGACAGAGAATCCATCTGGAAGGCGCCGAGGCAGCCCCGGCCGGGGAGGCGGGCGGGGAGCGCTGCGGATGCAACATCCGGGTGAGGAGCGCCGGGAGGGGCCGCGGGCATCGCCCCCCGCCGCCTCCGCAGGGCCGGGACGGCCGGTTCTCCCGGAGGGATCCCCGCCCTGCCCTCCCCTCCCCCGGGATGCGGGCACGGAGCTGGGGGCGGGCAGCGGGCGGGACAGCCCGGCCGGAGACGCGGGGAGGGTGGTGGTCCCGGCCAGGTGCGACTTCACCTGCCTTTCTCTTCACTCTTGCCTTCTCCTTGCCTTCTCCTTGCCTTTTGCTTTCCACCCGCCTGCGCTTCCCATCACCTGCCTTCACCTGCCTGACTCCTGCAAGCCTTCCCTGTGCCGCAGTCCGCCTGCCATCACCTGCCTTCTCCTGCCTCCACCTGCCATCACCTGCCTTCACCTGCCATCACCTGCCTCCACCTGCCATCACCTGCCATCACCTGCCTCCACCTGCCATCACCTGCCTCCACCTGCCTCCACCTGCCTCCACCTGCCTTCACCTGCCATCACCTGCCTCCACCTGCCTGGCTCCTCCTCCCTGTGTCACAGCACAGATACCCATGTGCGGTGTTGGCCGTTCTTAGTGATGTAGCTTTAAGGGTCACTACAAAAGGGGATTTCAGAAGGAGTTCAGAGGAGCAGCAGCGGGGGTCTGCCTGCCTGTCTGCCTTTCCTGCACCACAAAAACTGGTGGTATTCCCTGTCAACGGGAAGGAGAACCCTGTGATTAGCTCTCTAGCTCAGAGGTTGGGAAATTCTGGCTGTGAGTTCTCTGCCTTCTTCGCTTTCCAGGACCAAACTTGCACGTGGCCAAGTTTTCAAACGTTTGTCCAGGATCATTGATTGTGGTGAACTATCTAGCCTGATTTTTTTGGTGGTGCCTAATATCTGTTACTCTAAGTGGAGTTAGGTGTCGAAGTGTTCCTGAAAATCTCTCTGAATCTTCAGGCATCTAAAACACTTTCTGTAATTCTGGTCTTTTAACAGATTAATTTTTGTGGCTTCTGATATGTATAGTAAGGTGGACTGTGTCCTCCTGGTACCTCAGCACCTGAGGAGAGCCTTCAGTGGGATACTCTTGAACTCTCACTGCAGCTTTGGCTCTTCTCAGGACACTACAGTTTATAAGGAATTTTCCTTTCCTATCTTAGCAGTTCCTTTTTGCCTATGAACTGCACATTGTGAATGCATCTTTTGCCACCTCACTGCTGTATTTTAATGTAACTTTGGGTAGTTTTTGTCACAATGCTTGGACACCTCTCTCAGTAGACTTGCTTAATTATTTTTGCTCTGAATGCTTTCTGGTGATTTTGCTCTCTGTCTGTTTTTCTTTCTGCTCTTCAGATTTGGCTCTTCTGTGTACATTTTTTTTAAACATGTGACTTTGTTTTGAGTACTTCCACATCCATAGATTGAATGTCTGAAGTAAATGTTGGTGCTAGTGTTGCACTTCACTGTCAGTTTCTCAGTCCCTAATGGTCTGCTGACCATTCTCAAACTCAGTTTGCAGGGCACTTGTTAAGTGCAGTAGTGATCTTCCTGCTGGTAGGATTTGAAATAACAGAATCACGGTATTGTTCAAACAGGTGATACCTGGACGCTCAATGGATAGCAGATAATCCCAGAGCCTTTTTCAGAACCTCTTAAAGAGATTCTTGAGAGTCTGGTGCTATTTTGAAAGGGAGATCAGGAAAAGATTCTTCCCCCAGAGGGTGGTTGGGCACTGAACAGGCTCCCCAGTGGGCACAGCACCAAGGCTGCCAGAGCTCCAGGAGTGTTTGGACACTCTCAGGCAAATGGTGGGATTGTTGGGCATGGTCCTGTGAAGAGCCAGGAGTTTGACTCTATGATCCTTGTGGGTCCCTTCCAACTCAGATATTCTCTGATTCCCTGGAGACATTGATCAGTCCTGCCTCACCAGAACTCTCAATGCAGTTTAAGTTCTTTGTATTAATTACAGGCCCCTTCACTGTTTTCTGCATGTCTTTGACACCAGGGACTGTTAGGCCAACTTCATGTTTCTTTTCAAGTGACACAACTACTGCCAGAGCTGGGTGAAGAATATTGCTGCCTGGACACTCTTGGCTGTTTCTGTGGTGTCAGGCTGATGATAGTTACACTGATTTGGAGGTGCCAAAATACAGTTAGGCTGGAAAGCATATTTCTGGGCCAGAGGAGCAATCGAACTGCAATCTTAAGGGCAATAACTGGCGTTCTCCAAATGTTTACAGAACTGCTGAGGCATCTAAGTATGGTGTCTATCTGAGTGGTTGGCTGGGTTCCTCCTGGCTTACTGAAAACCCAACTTCCAGGAAAGTTTGCAACACCAAATGGAAAAAAAAAGGTTGTGGTATGATGGCAACAAGCTTTTTGTGAATCTTTGAAGTTCACACCACCTTCTTTGTCCGTGTTCATTTGAGTCCATTCAGGTACACAAGGTTTGTGTCTGATGTGCCTGTGTGTGCTTTGTGATCTGCTGTTGTCTGTTTGTGCAGTGTTGGATGCTTGAATGCCCTTACAAGGAAGTTCTTTCTGCTTATGTGAAACTAATTTGATCATAATAATGAAAAAAAAATATCTTAAACCAATCTTGATACTTTTTCAGCTATGTTTTTTCTTCTGTGTTGGGCTTTTCCCCCAGTGCACTTGAGGTTTCAGGCTGCAGACTGAATTTTAAGTCATGCAGACTAAATCCACATTTAAGTGCAGTGTAAGTGGCAGATTATCTAAGTGTTTCAGGGTAACTTTCAGACATTGTATTTTATTGTATTACCCTTCATTACTTTGTTAATTTGATATTTATAATCCTAAGAATGCACCAGAAGTTCAGGGTGCAGGGGTTGTTTTTCTATTTTGGCTCTCTTATACTTCTGAAGACTTAAGATGTATGTGGAAATAACCCCTGCTTGTGTTGGTAAAAATAAATACCTTAAATTTGAGGGATGGATTTAGCTTTCCTGATAAGTCCTATTGCAACCCCAGTCTCACCTTATCCCTTTGCATCCCTTGAGCAAAGGTACCTGCTCTCCAGACCTGAGTCCAGAAGTGGTGCTGCTTTTACAGATGAGAATTAAAAGAATTCTGGATGTTCTGTCCAGTCTTTCAATGTAACCACGAAACCATTAAAAATGTAAATTCCATGATAGGGTATGCTAGAAGAAGCAGAATTACCTGTAAATTTATTTCTAAGCAATCACAGAGGACTTTCTGAGTTAAGAAAAAAGGGAATTGAGTTTTTTACTTTACATGTACAAGTGGTGATGGATATTTCTGAAGATGTTTTTAGGGATGTCATTTTCACTGAACTCTTCTGCAGTTTCCCAGCAGCTGGATGTGGCATCTGTGTCTGCCTTAACTTTGGTTGCATACATGAGGCTAATATTTCCTGTGATCACATCATTACAGACACTGCCTAGTAAACTTTCCAGTCCATTGAATCAGAGCTAGATAAATGGGGGGAATATTTTTAAAGCCATTTTGAATTCTCAGAAAGAGAAATAATTATCCTGTATACCTATATAATGCCTATATACCTATATAATGCCAGTAAGAGAAAAGCAGGTTTTGCTATTTGTCATTAAAGTGATAAAAATTTGGGGTTTGTGTATCTTTCAGAGAAGAATTGGGAAATGACTTAAGTTGTTGATTTCAGTCAGTATAAAATATCTCTTCTATTATATTTGCACAGAGTTCTGAGTTTTAGTTTTAAGAACTATAGTGCTAACTTAGTACAAATAAAAATATCTAAAGTCTCAGGCATTTTGTGGAACTCTGAGGTCTTTAAAAACCTGCACTTACTGAGACTGATATAAGGCTAAACTCTGATTTTTAGGGTTCCCACTAGCAACCCTGGTAATAGTTTTCAGCTCTTTAGCACTTTTCTTGACCAAAGAACCAAATTTGAATGTTTTAGCTAATCTTTGTGAATCTCCCTATCTGATCATAATATTCAAATATCAACTAGTTACATTTTCAGTTGCAGTGAAATGTTGGTCATGTCTTGACCAGTTGTTCAACCTTCAGATAGACTCCAGGAATATTGCCTCTCATTTTAGGGCAGCCCTTCTGGAAAAGATGGTGAATTTTTGTACATATATAAGAACTGATTTCAGGTGACTATGCAACAGAAATGGTTGGGGCTTTTTGTTTGTTTGTTTTAGGGAAAGAATAATAAATAAAAATATACATAAATAAAAATAAATAATAACATGATTATGCTAGTTTAAGGGGTGGTTCCAAATTCTGACTTTTGCTTCTATTCATCTTTCCTTTGGATTAAAAGGAATGTAGCAGATGTGTACAGGGCAAAGCAATCTGTACAGAAGGGTGGATTGCTTGTAATCCATGGAATACAGTTGGAATCTGGGACTAAGGGCTGACAGTATTTAAAACTTATCTTCTTTGGAGAGGAAGGATATAGGGTGTGCAAGCACACGTTAAGGTACAAAACATCCAAGCTCTAATTATTCCAGTAGTAACTGTAGCCTTGGACCTGTTATTAGAGCTGTTGATTTTACTCCAACAAAGGACTTAAAAAGGTGTTTAGTGTGCTGTGTTTTTTTTCTAGAAAAGCAATTCACAGTGGCATTACTATCAGTGTTTGTATATGCTGACTGGTTGTGTTTCAGTTCTTGTACCTCTTGAAGAATTGTACTCTGAATGCGAAGTATTTGCATTCTTGAGAGCTCTTGTGTGACAGCATAGCCACACCAAGGCACTGTAGTCTTCTAATCTGAATAAAAGCAGAAAAATACATAATTTGCAGTCATCTCTTTCAAGTAACAATAAATGTGAGTGAAAGCGGAGTGAAAATCGCATCTTTATTTCAGCATGAACATTACGAGCTGAAAGGCATGTCTTGTGAGGAGCAGCCCAGGACTCTGGGTTCATTCAGGCTGGAGAAAGGGAGGCTCAGGGGTGCCCTCCTTGCTCTCCACATCTTCCTGAGGCCAAAAAATGGGGAAAGGGGTGCTGGTCCCTTCTCCAGGGTGTCCAGTGACAGGATGCGTGGGAACAGCTCAGAGCCGCGTCGAGGCAGTTTTAGGCTGAACATTAGGAAGCATTTCTGTACTGAGAGGGTGGCCAGACACTGGGACAGAGAGGTGGTCAATGCCCCAGGCCTGTCAGTGCTCCAGAGGCATTTGGACAATGCCCTTCATGTGCTCTTAACTTTTGCTGAGCCCTGAAGGGCTCGGGCAGTTGGACCAGACGATTGTTGTGAGTCCCTTCTTGCTGTAATTATTCTGCTCTAGAGAAGAGATGCAGCTGTGGGGGGAGGATACTGATTAAGTATGAGCTGAAAGGGTTGACAGATACTTGCTCTAAGCTATTTCCAAGAAAATAACTGCTCTAGAAGTACTTGCTGCTGCACATGTCCTTTTGGGCAAACTGAGTGAGGGCAGAAGAGGTATGGAAGAAGGTGGGCAGGTTTTGAGATGCTTCAAGTGGCGTTACACATCTAGAATAGGTGCTTGCTTTCTGGGGAACCCTCATTAATCCCTGCTGAGTGTTTTTTATTACGTACAAGGGTGTCTCTCCGTCGGGATCACCTACTTTTAAAGTTCTGGAAACGGTTTGGTTTTTTTTTTCTCCCACACAAATACGTTCTGAGATAAGCTGACTCCATTTTAGAAATGGGTTGTGGAGTCCCCCAGAGTCAGTAGTTGTTTCCTGAGGCTCTGGTGGATTTCAGTTTTCAGTTTGCTGTTGTAGAATATGCACTTTCTGTCAGTGCTCCCAGTGTGCTTTGCTAATGTGTTTATGTATCATTAATGTCGCTGCTAATGAAGTTATGAAATGTTAAACCACAAAATGTAAATATTCTATTACTTTTATTAAATTTTATTTTTTTAACTAAAATTAAAATTTTTTTTTTTCAAACTTACAGGACCACTCATTTTATAGAGAAGCAGAAGCAGGATATGGACTGTAATTTGCATTTAACTGCCTGTGGAGATACAAGAAAGCATTAGTAGGATCATACCATCATTGAGGAAAAGCTGAGAGAATTGAGATTGTTCAGCCTGGAGAAGAGAAGGTTGGGGGTGACCTAATTGTGGCCTTCCAGCACCTGAAGGGAACCCTAAAGGAAGATGGAGAGAGACATTTCCAAGGGCCTGGAGTGACAGGACATGGGGAATGGCTTCAAACTGACAGAGAGCAGGTTTAGATTGGATATTAGGATGAAATTCTTCCCTGTGAGGGTGGGCAGGCCCTGGCACAGGTTGCCCAGAGAAGCTGTGGCTGCCCCATCCCTGGCAGTGTCCCAGGCCAGGTTGGATGGGGCTCTGAGCAACCTGGGACAGTGGAAGGTGTCCCTGCCCATGGCAGGGGGTTGGAAATGGATGATTTTTATGGTCCCTTCCAACCAAAGCCATTCTGTGATTCCATGAGTGAAGTTGTTCTAAGAGATCTTGTTTCTTAAGTTTATTTTTTTCTGGTTTTGGTGCTCATCAAGTTTTTATAATATGGTTGTAACGAAAATGTTCACAATATTAAAAACCAGATAAATTTCACTTCAGAATGTATAAATATCTCTCAATCAAATAGAAGTTCTTTTTTTTTGTAATGGAATAGAATGAATAATTTACTGTTGGGTAAATGGTTAAATATAAAGAAAATAGTTAAATATAAGTTAAAAAAAATATTTTATGTATAAGCTGAGAAAAGATTATACTATGATTTTCTTGTCAGGGTGTACCTTTTGTCTTGTTTGGTTCACCTTGTTTGGAACACCTGGATTTCAGAAAGGCAGTGCTTTTACCTCATCTTTGAAAGGCAGTTTTCATTCCTTTTCCACATTAGGTTTGCAATGGCTGTGTGAGTAGCAGTAAAAAAAGGGAAAGGATTTGATCTCTGGTGTGGTAGGAATTTGTGGCCAGTGACAGTCCCGTTATGAAAATGCCAGTCTTCTGTGTGGCAAGGAAAAACTTTCTATGCTTCACTTCTAGGGGAATTACAGACTGACTTTAGAGAAGTGTTTGCTAAGATGAGTTTAGAAAATATGCTCACCACTGACAGCTTATTTTTTGTTACGGCTTTTTCAGTGAGATGAAGACCCTGTGTCATCCAACAGGGATCAAAGAAAAGTGTAAGGACAGCTGGTACCCCTTTGAAATGTGTTTTATGCCTTCCTATTCTCCAAGCAGCAGCAATCTTTGGGTTTGGGTAATGGTGGCTACTCTTAAATCAACGGCAAGAAGTGAATATAATTCCCTGCAGTGAAGCAGGTTGCTTAACTTCACCTTGGAAGTCGTTTAACATTTAAAAAACGAACTGAACAAACCCCATTCATCTGAGAAGCAGAAACCAACCATCCCTTGTAGCAACTCATAAACAGTTTCCACTCAACATGCAAGATTATGAAAGGATTCTCTGTAACAATGTTACTAGCCTTAAAATTAGAATGGCCTAAGTAATATTTTTTTTTTTTTTTTTGGTCTCCTTCCCCCCGGGGTTTTTATTTGATTGAAGTAATTCAACATAAAATTTGAAGACTCAAAATACAAAACTCCCAAAGATTTGGAAATGGTTTTGTGATGCCAGGCTGTTGCAGATAGCTGAGGGACCACATCTGAACTTCAAATGGGGGACATAAAAACTACTTATTCATTGCTAGTCAATTCTTTTTTCTTCCAGGCCAGCAAAAAGGCAGCTTTTTATACAGTAGAAAAGAGCACTGACTGTGATTTTCTGTTAATATTTCTGAAAATCCTCTGAGATATTTTGCACCTAGAGGTTATTTAGTGGTCATTCATGTGGTAGTGAGTCCTTAACTCAGTTTGCAGTGGAAAACTTAGATTAAGGTGCAGAACTGCTAAACCAAAACTGGAGTGTTTTGAACGTTGATTCAGAAGCCCAGATTAACAATATACTTTTGAAATTGCCTTGATATCTATGTAAATATGTATAGATCTCCCTGGTAAGTAAAAATAAGTGCTCCATTCACTCTTAAGCCACTCCTGTTCTGCTTTCTGTTAGAGGTCCTATGGAATGGCTTATTTTTTAATATTTTAGAGCCAAAGAAGACAGTAAACAACTTGTATGCTGTGCTTGTTCCTAACTGTATTTCCTTTTGTTTTTGCTACAGTGAAATGTCTTGCACAGAATTGACTGTTTGGTAAATAAGAAGGTGGGTTTGAACCATGATGCCAAATGTGGGAGAGCCTTTTATTTAGAGGAATTATTTGGATGTAAAGTGGTTTCAAAGACAACAAATTGTGAGGAGAAGAACAAGAAAGAACTGTCCTTTCTTATTTTAATTACAGCTGATGTCTTCATAGAACGAGGGACACTAAAAAGTGTATGTAAAAAACATAAGTAGAAGAAGTTTGATCTGTTTGAAACCTGTCATCTAAAACCATGAAAACATTTTGTTGCTGGCAAAGCTTTCTGTACGTTCTCTATATTTTGAACTTTTGTTAGCCAGTAAATAAGTGAATGTAAGTTCATTGTGTCTCCCTAAGGTTTCTGAATAAGGTGAACAAAGGTAAAAGCTATCCAATATTCTGTGCATTGTGGCCAAAACTTGGTCTTGTAGTTCTTTACAGTTGAATTTTTTTCCTCATTAAATACTTTGCCAGAATACACTGCTAGAATTGATTTATTTTTATCTTGAGGTGGGCTCGAGAGAAATACTGGAATTGTATTATTTTGGATTTGTCTTAGTATCCATTTATATTAAATACCTATATTTTTACTTAAATGTCTTTCATTTATTGCAGAACACAGGACAGGGATGTTTGGGATTTTTTTTTAAAATTTCTGAGGAAAAGAGACCTACAGTCAACTTCTTTGTGCTAAGCTTGCTTTTCTCAAAACTTTAACAACACTTTACTATGTTACCGTTCCTGAGCTTAGTGTGTGTGTGTGTATAGAGAGAAATAAACTGGAAATCCTGTCTCTGAGGATTGGAATTTCGTGTAGTTTTAGGTGGAAAACAAAATATTTTAGCATACATTTGCCAGTCAAGCTTTTAAAAGGGCTTTCCATGGGGTGCAACTTCTGAAATAGTATGATAATGAGAAACTGAGTTTAGAAACACTTTTGTTTAATCAACTTAGCAATGATTCCTACAGAAATTTAGTATTGTGGATGGTAAAATGAGTTGTTTATCCTCCAGGATCAGGTTAATTTTTTCATTAGAAAATAAAAGACAGTTTCTGCTTTAGGATTTTTGGGAATACATTTTTTTCTAGTTATTGGGTGCTTACAGCCATATAACTTTATTGATATTGAAGGTACCTGAGATTTGATGAAGTTATCCTCATAAATGAATTCATGAACTGCCTTTAATGTTTATAAAGAGGCCTGACTTGCCCTTTGTTGGGATTGAAAGAGCAATATTGATTTAAGAATCACATTTTCTTTGAAAGAATAGGAGACAGCAATTAATGTGCTCGAGAAATTCAAAAATGTAGGCAAATTACATTTATTTTTTGGAAACTATTAAATTTAAATTGACTGGGTGCCCCAAAGACTTTGCTATACGTAGGTCCTTTTTGTTTAACTTTCTAAAAGTAAGTGCATGCTTCTCTCTTAAAAAAAAATATATATATATACATGTGCAAAAATAGAAATATATATATATATATGTTCCCCTAGTGCTATGTCCACAGTTGAACAAAGTTAGAAGTTGACTTTTGGGGGTTTGTTTTGTGCTATTTTGTTGTTTTAGTTTGGATTTGTCTGGTTTTTTGTTTGCTTTTGTTTGGTTTTTTTACTTTTTTTATTATAGAAAGTGGAAATTATGTGGTATAAATGCTTAGTATTTTCAGTGCACACTTTTAGGAGTAACCCACCTTTGTCCTGCATTTGAAAGGGGCCAAGGTAACACTGTTGGAACATGAACTTATCAATAAAAGGTTTCAAAATGTTTTTACAAGGGTAAAGACACTGACCTGCTAGATTGCCATAATGTATTCCAGAGTGTGTTTAGGAAGGATTTAGAAGGGTAATTTGTCTATTTCTTGTGATTTTTTTGTGTAGAATACAAACTAATTTCCAGGGCTTCTGATTGTCATTATTCTGAACCAGGATTTCAGAGATTGTTGATCTGGACTTGATTAATTATAGTTATTGCCTGGCTGTGCATAACAGAAATGTTTAATTCCAGTTGAATTCAAACTACTTTCTGAGGGTTTTTTGGAGGTGTATGGAGAGAAGGCTTTGTGAGGGAAGGGGGTTTTCCTCCAAAGCTCAATATGTTTGAATTGTATCAGCATCATCAGAATTCCCGCAGCAGTTTATGTACATTTTCCAAAGATGTGTTGCTCTGGAAGTACGAAGATCTTTGTGATGTAGGAAACTTAATGAGGGCCATTAGAGAAATTTAAAAATTAGTTTTGTGTGTGATTATTTTCATAATGAAGCAAAAACCAGCCTTTCTTTGTTCTGGTCACAAGAAACCAATTATGGTGAAGACTGAAGACCTCAGGAAGGACTCTATATAAAATCTTGAGTTAATGAAGTCATTGGAATTGTCTTGACAAGGTGTCTGTAGACACTGCAAAAATAGAAATCTGCTGGACAATGCCATATTTTAATACTTCTGCTGGAGTTGATAAGATATTATTTGAACTCATCTAGAAAGAAGAAGGTGGCATTTTCTAAGTAGATGATTCTTAAAGTTGTGAGAAGCTGACGAAGAACCACGGGCTAAAATTTAATAAAAGATCCTCAGTCAAGAAGTGCATTCGTTACTCTAATTACTTATGTCAATAGGTAACCCTCTGGAATTAAACCCATATTTGTCTTGTTAGAGATTTTATTTTGTTTCTTTCCCCTGGCCACAGGTCGATCTCAGTGACCAAAACGCTGGAAGCCAAAGTATACAAACCTTTCCTCTGTTCAGCTTTTAAACTGAAAATGTGTGCTAAAAGCACCACTGTGATACTGTGCAAGAGCCTTTGCTGCTGGGTGACAGTGAGGGTTACCCAGGGAATCCCCCTGTGGTCCAGGGGTTGTGGTCTGGTGGAGGGAGATTCCCACCTCAGGAAATGCTCAAAGTCGCCCTCAGCAATTATTGCTGAATCACAAGCAGAGCAGCATTTCAGATGTTGGCCTCAGGCTCACACCTGATTGTTGATGCAATAAAAGCACGTCTCTCCCAGTTTATATTCATTCCTTCCTAAGCAGAATTGTACACCATGTATTTGGTGGTTTTACATATGCACAGATTTCACAGAATGTGGTTTTCCTGGTTTTCTGAGTTAGTTTCTTCTGGGGTATCTCTGAGGAAGCGCCAGGTCTTGAATACGTTTTCCACTCAGGGCTGTGGTGGTGTTTTCTTTTTTTTTTTTTTTTTTTGTGGTTCTTCTCTCCTGTGTCTGAAGTGAATTTGAAAACTACCTTCTGTGTAGAAGCTCTCAGAGGCCATTTACCTGTTGTGAGCAGAAGTGGAACTCCTGCTTTCTTTTTTGAATGGCTGTGTCTGAGCTACGGAAGTGAAGTGGACTTGGAATCTGCACTTTATTGGGTTTCTCCTGATTTAAGCACTGTTTAAAAAAAGGCAAAACTGTTTACTGAAGAAGAGGGCCCTTGAGTTCTAAACCACAAATTTTTGTGGCATTGGTTTTGAAGATTATCTTAATGCCAGTTTTTGTGGAATTTCTGAGATTTTTTTTGGTCATATTCATTCAGTACTTTTCAGGCAAGAATATTATTTGTAATAATTATTTTTATTCTAATTTCTTTATTAAAGGCTATATACAGCTAAGGAAAAAGGTGTAATTATTAGTGTTTAATCATATGCTATGGTTCTTTGTCCTTCTAAAAAAGACTTTAAAAAGTAACAGTGGAAAGGCAGTTATAGAAGTGTTACAGATTGCCTAAGATGGTCTTGTTACATGAAACTGATACAGAGGCTTTTGCTGGTACTGTTTGCTACTTACAACACTGGTATGTGAAAGTAGAGTTAAATTTTTTCAACATTATTGATGGTTCTATGGGTGGAATATCACCTCATAGGATGTAGAATCTTACATCTTGCAGGTTCTGGATCTTTTGGTCCAAGGGATGTCTCTTGAGTAAAGGACTAAGTGGTAAAAACAAAATGTTGTTGTTGGGGTTTTTTTTGGTTGGTTGGTTTTTGATGGTTTTTTGTTTGTTTCTTTGTTTTGTTTTGTCTTTTTAATGTCAGGTTGGGTTGTGTAAGGTGTCCTGAGGTGCTTTCCAGACTAAATTTATTCTGTGGTCCCTTGAATGTTGTATTGGTTTATTTGGGCTGGGAAAGAAAATGAGTTACAAAGGGCCAGACTTTAATTTTTCTTAAAAGTACCAGAGCTTTCAGTTGAATCAATTGGAATGTAAGCAACTACTGCTGTAAAATAGGTGGATTTGCATCTGCTTTCTTTGATTTCATTAGCATGCTCTACATTTGTGTTCTAGTCTTTCTTGGGCTGTATAACCTTTGGGATATGTGTATGCTGTAATTAAAATTTTCTAATTAATGGCTTAGTAGCTGTTATAAGTTTTTAACGTGCCAAATGCTTATCCTGCCGCTGTGATTGATACAGATCAGGAGGAAGGTCTGGATCAGCTGGGTAAAAAAGCAGAAAGTTTGTACCTGTCTTAACATTTCTAAGAGGTGCTTGGAGTTTTGGTGGGAGACCCATGAGGAAAAGTGCATGTTGAGCTGGTTAGAACTTTGTGAAAGAGAAATTTATCATCTGTTCTGCTCTTTATCACAGGGGTATTGCCAGTATACACGCTTTCTAAGTCACTGCTGTTTTATTTTATTTCATTTCATTCTTGTTTTGTTTCATTTTATTTTACTTCACTTCATTTTATTGGTTTTTGGGGTGTTTTTCTTTAATCTCATACTTATCTTGGGTAGACTTTTTGGAGCCTGCAGTCTCAGCCAAAGATTTATTCTTCAAATGCTGTGGTCTCTGTCATGTCCAGTGAAGAAACAGCTAATAAGCCTCTCCCAGATTGAACACTTGGAATGAAGTATTTAATAAGGATGAACGTGGAAGTAAAAGTGATAAGTTGTCATAGGTAGGGGTTGCCCACCCAGGGGCTTTGCCAGAAATGCAAATGCAGCCCCACCCTGAGCCAGCTCCACACACACTGTTCCGACAAAACCAACAGCAGTATGCTCTGTAAGTTGTTCCTTTAAAATGTCCAAAATTCTGCATGTAGAGTTTGCTTCAGACTCAGAGTTACAGGCCAGGTGGTGCAGCATTCAGCTGATTGTACCTGGAAAAATCAGTTCTCTTGATTACCCAGACAGGTTCACATTTGATTATCAAGTTATAGATCAGGACTTGATTAATTTGAATTCTCACTAGCCAGAGGTAGACACGAATGAAGAATTCTACTTAATTCAATATTTGGTCTCTCTGTCACTTTTACCTTCTGGATATGGAGAATACTGGGATTTCTGGTTGGATGGAAGATTACAACATTCCATCTCCCCCTAACTGTTGGAACGGGAAGAGGGGCTTTTTTTTTTCCCCCAGCTTACATTTTTCTGTCTTGTTCCTGGTGAATGGCTCCTGATCTTCCTGCATATAAAAACGTGATTTTGGTGTGCCTGTTACATCTCACCATCTGTGTTAAGCTGCCAGTTGGGCTTCAGTGGCTGCATTTTGCATAGAAAAGCTTGCAGGCTTCCCAAATATGCCCAGCTATCTGAATCCAGTCATCCTGCAGCCTCACCAGCCCCCATTTAGAGGGAAGTCTTGAGCAACCTCATTTGAATGTGGGGTTGACCCTGCTTTGAGCAGGAGCTTGGGTTGGATGACCCGCTGGTCTGAATTTTGGCAAAAATTAATGTTCCATTGTACGAATATGAACTTGTTGATAAAATCAAGGCAAAATGCAGTGGCCTGCCTAGTCATTATCCATGGCAAATTTCCTCCTTTTCACAGTGTGGCTGGAGATCTTGAGTCCTTTTGGACAGAACTGTCTGAGAACTGTAATGTTTTGGAAATGACCTGGGCTGGATGACCTACTGTGCCTTTTCCAACCAGGATTTCTGACTCTGTAATTTTGAGGTTGACTTCTTGTTGCCCAATTTTACAGTTACTTAATTCCAGTATCAGGCATATTTCAAGAGACCACATTTAGTCATGGTAAGACTGTGTGGGTTGTTTTGTCTTCTTCTGTTATTTTTTAAATCCTGAAGATTGTCAGCACTTAATGTATTCTTTCCTATTCCAGTGTCACAAATAATGTTCCGAGTTTCTGAGGAAAGAAAAGTCTGATTACCTATTTTGGAATAGATGATTGATTAAAAGAACTTGCTCCCAAAATTGTTGCAGTTCTCATGTGTGATGTTAGATTATTTATTTATATCAGAAATGCATTTCCATCATGAGAATAAGGGGTAGAACTGAGAAATTATGTATTTGGTCATATTTTCAGGATTGTTAAATTTATCATGTTGAATTTAAAATAAATTATTCAAGCATTTTTTAGGTCTAAATGCACATGTACTTTTGAGGGCTCTGAAAGCATCCTATTTAAAAATAGGCCTGATCAATTTTTTTTTTTTTCAAAACAGTTCTTATAACATTGGTGTGGCCCTTTTCCCTTCTCCTTGCAGAGGGCACCCTTTTTATGCAAGAAGGTATCATAATTTTGGAAAGACATTTTCTAGTAAGAACTCCTTGCACTAACACTCTATGAAGAGAACACCTCAGCCTTTGAGTTTTTGAAGTGCCTTGCATCAGCATCCCTCAGGATTTAATCCATGCATTCTATCCTGATCTGCTGCCTGCATATTTGTGATGCATGCTATCTTTGCCAGATTCTGGTATTTTTAGATTTCAAGATTTCATTTTGGTGGAGTAGGATCTGAGCTTTGTCTTTTTAAACAGAGGTGTGTGCACGTGGATTAATGTTTGCTATTTGGGTATGTGGAAATGTATGTATAACCTAATGTATAACCTTACTGTTCAAGAATCCCTTAGCTGAGAATTCCTGTGGGATCTCTGAAGAACTGGAAACTGGAGGATTAACAGTTAGGTGTGAAAACACCATTGATACTACAGAGACCTGATTGGAACCTGCTTCTCTTTTATTCCACTTGAATGATGGGTGGAATAATTCATAAGTTAATCATGTTGTTACAGCCACGAAATGTCTGTGTTTAAAATTTGTGGAGTAAGGTAACCAGACTTATGAAAACTTTGTTTGAAATACAATAAAAAAGATGATGGATTCAATAACAGGTTGTTCTCCAGTTTTTCTTCTGCCCTACATCCTTTTTCTCTATCAGAAGTTCTGTTTTATTTATACATAGGTTCTTCCAAATTTTTCTTGTAGAGGAAATGGAAATCCTCGTTAGTATTTAACGTATGGTTCGCTTACAGGGCTTTCTGTCCTTTGCTGCCTTATATCAGTGTTGTATTTGAAAAAAAAAATCAAAGTAGTTAATCACTTCTTGGAACATGTTTTTTTCATATTTTATATTTTTTCCTTCAAAAAAATTTTTGAAGCCTCTCTATCTTAGCACACCTTTCCAGCATTGCTTTGATTCCTGTTGTACTCCTCTGAACTTGTTCCAGTTTAGGTTTTTAAAACACAGTATATATTCAGTACACTAAATGTATTTTCTCTGGTTGAGACATAACCAGTCCTGAGAGGGTGGGAATGATGTCCCTTGCACACTGTGGAGAAAATGTGCTTGGAAGGAACTTTGTGTAGAGCCTGTAAGACCTGTTGATGTGATACAGAGTGTACAGATAAAGTACCTATTTGCCTGTCTAAAGGCTCACTCTCTCCACCTGACTGCTCTGATTGCTACTTGAACGGTGTGTTTTGCAGTAATTATATAAATCACCAGTCTGGGTTGGATGGTGTTTAGTGGGAGGTGGCATGGATACACTGGCATTCTCAGCTTGTGCACTGCTGTTTCAGCAGACACCTTCTGTCTGTACAACTTCCATCACTATCATTTGTGGGTTTTTTTAAGTGCTATTTTTTTGAGTTATATATTACAATTTATAACTGAACTTTATTGGAGTGCATGAATGTTTGACCAATTCACCTTAACATTGATGGGAAAAATACCCAACTACCTCCTTTCAGCCTTGAAAAATTAACCAGCACGGAATTCAACCAACACAAAGCCAAAAATTCCTTGTAGTCCCCAGAAAGATTCTTAACTTTTATATCATATGTGAGTATTGAACAATACTTGTCTTTATTTTGACCAAATCTGTCTGCTAACAAAGTGATAGTGATGATTCTTTATAGAATCATAGAATGGATTGGGTTGGAAGTGACCTGAAAGATCATCTAGTTTCAGTTCCTTGCCATGGGCAGGGTCACCTTCCACTATCCCAGGTTGCTCAGAGCCCCATCCAACCTGGCCTGGGACACTGCCAGGGATGGGGCAGCCACAGCTTCTCTGGGCAACCTGTGCCAGGGCCTGCCCACCCTCATAGGGAAGACTTTCTCCCTGATATCCAACCTAAACCTGCTCTCTGTCAGTTTGAAGCCATTGCCCATGTCCTGTCACTCCAGGCCCTTGGAAATAGTCTCTCTCCATCTTCCTTGTGGGCTCCCTTCAGGTCCTGGAATGCCCCAATTAGGTCACCCTGGAGCCTTCAAAGTTCATCAGTGAGAACTTAGAAATTAATTTGTTAAACTTTGAGAGATGTTTGAATTGAAGTCAGTCTTGGCAGTGAATATCAGCTGTGGATGTGAACTGAAAGTGTCCCCTTCTGGCATTCTAATACGTCCATTTGGAGATTTCCTCCAGATCCTTTGAATTCTTCTGTTTCTGAGTGTGTGTTTTCTTAGTAATAAAAGTTTATCCAACCTATAGTCTCTTTTAACTGAAGTCACTTAGTTTTATAAACATTTTAACATTCTGTAAAGACCATAAAGGTTTTTTGGGTCATCCTTCATTCATGTATCAAAATTTTATATATATATATATATATATATATATATATGTATGTATATGTATAGTTAAATATATAATACCTTTCTTTGAACAGCTTTGTATATCTTGAGTTACTTTCATTAGCTGAGTAACTTAGCCTGCATTTTTGTAAAAGGAACTGCAATTTCACTATAAATATATCAAAATGCCACAGAATTCAGGGCTACAAGTCAAAAATGCTGATCAGTTTGTAAAATCTAAATCAGACCCTCCATGAAACCTAGGGAAGGACCTCTGTGGTAGCAGAAGAATTTCCAGAAATTCACCACAGTCTTTTTCCAAGTTCCAGTTTGTTCTGCTGGTGCCAGACAGCTAAGAAGAGATGGGAAAAGCAGGAAATCTTTTTGGATTTAATCACAGTGCTGATTTGGAAGAGCAACTTAACAATGGAAAATATTTTTATGTTTTAAATCATAAACACAAAATTATACAAGGTACAGGGTGGATCGTATTTGCATTAAATTGGATTGTTTTCATCATGAATGAAGATAACCCTTTCGGAATCTGGTGGTCAGAGTCCTACTTCCTGGACATTTATTTATTTATTTATTTTATATATCCAACCTAGATTATTTGCTGTTTTTAGGACCATATGTTGAGGTCCTGGGGACTTGACTGCTGCACTATAGATATAGATAGATATACAATATATCTGTACAACAGATACAGCTTTTAGAGGACCATCTTTCTCTTTTCCTATGTTAGAAAGCTTTTCCTTCCTTTTTGCTTTTAAAAGATGTTTGACAGTGGGCAGTGTTTATGTTTACCCTTGAAGACAGTCAAATTCTATCATAAAATACCCTTTTTTATTTGCGCCTAACTTGATCAATTAAAAAAAAAAGGCTTCTTAACTGAGACCTTCCATTTCTAGCACTTGCACCCTCTATGTGAAAAAGTTCTTCTGTAAGTCCCTCAGTGTTTTGTAGGACTTGTTAATTATGAAGACTTCAGGTAATGTATGGAGATGAGGGCTTGGGTGAAGGACTGAATATTCATTTCTAAATGAGTGGGGTGATGAGGTGGCGATGCAAAGCATGCAGATGAGCAAGGTAGCAGCTGGATCCAAGTGAAGGTCTTTTTTCCAACACAAATACATAAGTAATTTTGTCTCCTGACTGCTGGTGGATCATAAAATCAGCACATTTCTCTTACAAAACTGGCCACTGAAATATACCCACTTTCCTGTTGTGTGGAATATTGTTTTGCTTCACACTGCTGGGCTTTTAGGGTTTGATCAGAGGGGCTTGTGTTACCCAAGTCTGTCCTTTAAAACTAACACTAAAACTTTGGTTTTGCAAAGCTTTTATTGCTATTTTACAAGTAAGGGCAAAATAGCAACACAGTGGGTTTTTTTATTTTCCTCTTTATAAATCTACATTTCTTCTGTATTCCAGTACCAGCTGAAAGATGGACGATGATGACTTTGGAGGATTTGAGGTATGTTATTTGAATTACTTTATTTTGAAATAAGACTATTTTCAACTATTTATATGGAAATGGATTGTAAATTACTGTAAATACTTTGCAAGGTTTTTCTAATAATTTCTTCTTGTTCCTAGGCAGCAGAGAGTTATGAGTTTGGAAATGGTGAAAAGCAGACCACGTCCCCTGCTATTGCTTGGGCAGCATTTCCTACAGGTATTGATAAAATCACTATAAAAATCATTAATTATTTTGGGAAGCTGTGCTTCTCAAAGTTAAATTTTCTTCAGGAATGAAAGAGTACAGTTTATCCAGCTGAAAAGAAACAGATCTTCATTCAAAGGATATCCTTTACTTTGGTGTGTGGAAGATCTGTTGCAAATTGTGGGAAAAAACCCAAAAAGTAGGGGTTGAAAATAGGACTATGATAGAGTCTTTTACTTTCTTTGGGGAAGGGGGGATGGATGAGAATCTTCTCTTTTACTTAAGCAGTTTATAAAGTTAAAAAGTAAAATGCATAACCTTTATCTGAAGCAGAAGTAGAAACACTATGGAGCTACTTGTGTTAATTTATACAAATGCCTGTGGCCCACATGGGTTTTAAGAAAGTAAGTTCATTGATGTACAGTATCAGTGGAACTAAAAGATTGAGAAGATGTTACTGATTGGCAGTTGATTTCATTGTGGTCTAGATTTTACTGTTTTCAAATAACTTTATTATTCATCTCGTCATTTTTACTATTATTACTGCTTAAATTCAGTAGCATATTTGAATGTGCTTAATAATTTAAATCCAATATAGCTGTGCAGTGTCTGCCTCATGAAGTCTTATTTAAATCTTATAAGGTGTGTAGAATTTAAATTATTTGTACATAACAGAAGTTTTTTGTGTGGTGTAAGTGATAGAAAAGTCTTAGGGTGTTATACTAAGGTATTTTAAGTATGTCAAAATTAAAAGAAAAACTCCTGTATTCAGAATATTTATTACTGTAAAACCTCAGATGACATTTTCCATGCAAATGTTGCTGTGAATAAATTAATTTACTGCAAGAAGCCTTTTTGGCCATGTGACTTCTTATCTTTATAAGAAGCAACTTTAATCAGTGAACAGTGAGTTTATTTGGAGTCAAGTCAGGTAGTTTTATCAGAGGCAAGCTTTTGTTTCAGGGGTCGTCTTTACAAGTGAATTTTGAGCTGTCCTAAAGTGCTAATGCAATTCACCAGTATGTACATACAAGAGGTATGAATTAGGAGAGCTTGGATTGCACACAGAGCACGTGTAATTCTAGGAATGTCTAATGGATGGATATTAAACATTGCTGAAAAATGAAAGGAAGGGTTTGTAAAAAAGATGTTTGATTGATACCACGGAGAGTCGCCGCCTTTTCTTGTCTTCTGCAAGGTCATGTGTTTGGCTGAAAATTCTAAACCACAACGTTCAGAGGTGGTCACCAGTTGTTGCTGCTCATTTCCTAGGCTTTATTTTGACAACTTAAGAGGTGGGGATTTTGTTTCTTTTGTTTTTTCCCCCCTCAAGTTGCCAAGCATTCATTACTGTAACTGGAATCCCCGAAAGCTTGATTTGATTGTAGAGGATTCCAGATTATTACCTGAAAAAATGGAGTCTTCTGTGTAGTATTGGATAACCAAAATATGTGAATACCAGAAGTTCTCATTTCAGTGAGTCTCCATTATTCATATGTACCCAGTCTCAGTTTCTGTTTTTACTTTTGTGATTAATTATTTATATGTGGGCTGTGCCTGAGCTATGGTGATCCTCACTAAAGGGTGAACACTAGCATCTAAAGGAACAGTGTCATGTCAGGTTTTTCCACACGAGTTGACAGCTTTAGTAAGAAAACTGCTTGCCTGCTCAGCCAGAAATTGCCTGGTACATTATTTTAGTTGCTTTTCTAGCAGATGGAGATTGATTTAAAACTGAGATGCAGGGTATTAAATGATAACATAAGACAGAGACTTTATTGTTTGTTTAGAAACAAAAAGATTATCTGTGTCACTTCACTGCCACTTGAACTAATGGAGTAGGTAATGGTTATGAGAAGCTGCCTTTAAAAGCAGGCATTTGGAATGGGAGGGGAGTTTTTACTGATATAGTGCATAAAGGAAGCTGAAAAAGTCCCATTTCCAATTCCAAGGAAGAGTTTACTGTTAAAGGTGCAGTTGTGTCTCAGATCTGTTTTTTGGTCCTGGTTACTTAAATTGGTTCCTCTTCTGTTTGCTTTACTGTCCTGTAGACCTTTCAGCCAAGTTTCCTTTTTTTTTTTTTTTGCTGCTCTGTGATTTTTTGGTTTTGGTTTTTTGTTTGTTTTGTTTTACCAGAGTTACATTGATAATGTGAACTGCTTTTTCAAAAACAGTTGCAAATATTTTTTTGTCTTCTGCAAAGGCACACCTATAGCTAAACACATCAAAGTTTGCAGGACTTTGCTGTTAAATTAAAAATGTGTGCCAAGCTTTCTCTTCTCCTCTCTGTTTGTTCAGTCCAGGACATAAATTAATGTCCTTCATAAGAGCACTCAAGTTTCTGTTGTGCTGGGTTGATAATGCTGATCCACTGTTCAGGATTTTTATGGAATACTGGAAAATGTTCTCAGTCCAGTGTTAATTCCACTGAAGTTTTATTAGCTGGAGAGTTATTTACCTTGTTATCTTTTTCTCTCTTATAAAATATAAAACTGCTTTATCGTGTGTCTTGGTAGGTTTTTTTAACTGTGTCTTGGTTCTTTTATGTCTTCTAAGACAGTTGAGGATTTTTTTAACCAGAATTTATGAAGCCTAGGAAACTACAAGTATGGTTTTACACTTGACTTAGACTGATTAAAGCTCGTGCTGAAGCTGAAAGGTTGTGTGAATTGAAAGAAACAAAGTTGAAATGGATCCTTTTGATGGCAGTTTTCTTGTAAATCCTCTGTGTGAATTACAAGTCTAAATTTAGTGTGACTACAATTTTGGATGAGGTGCATACCATTTCATTAGCGTGGCTACACTTGTTGCACAGACTCCAGAAACAGAGTTAATTTTTGGGTGCTTCTTTGTATCGTGTTTTCTATTTCCAGTGCCTGAAGTCCATAGATCTCCTGATGTTCTTCTGGAGCACTCTGTGCCTTCTTCCTGCCTGGCTCCTCCCGACTCCTTCATTTTGTCAGGTGATAATGTGGCAGCAGCTGTTCAAACAGCCAACAGCCTGAGAAATCCAGCTGTTCTGGAAGAACAGGTAAACCCACACTTTTTGAGCTTCAGGATGGGAACTCAAGTATTAAATGGATTAGCACTTTATCTTTTCTGTGCACATTTAGGTTGAAATAGTGCTGGGCATGCAATGTAGGAAGCAACACCAGGGAGGTTCTTTCCAAAAAGTCTGTTAAACCTGTAAAGATGATACCTGTACATATATGTCATGCTTGTAGGTTTTCTTTTGACTTTAGGAGTAGAGAATTAACATTTAATCTTTACTTATTTATAATTATTTTTATTTTTACTTTATTTTAATTTATTCCCCCCTCCATTACTTTTAAAGTTGATTTTTTTAATATTTTTTTGTGTGATCTGACGTTATCCTAGTTGTGCAATCCTAATCTCTCCCTGTGGCTGCACTACTGCTGAAAAACGATCATTGTTTCTTTTTTGGGGGGTAAAAGTGTTTAGTATTTAACTAAACTATTAGATGAGCATGGGAGGGAAAAAAAATTTTGCCTTGAGATTATCAGAGGAATGCTGGATTTTTGCAGATGAGAATTAAATAGATTTACCCTCCCAGTGAATCTTTTATTGCAGTTGATTGCAGTGACGCCTATTTGAACAAGTTTATTGATTATAAACTTCCTTGTTTCAAGATATATAGTAGTACATGAATTAGAAAGTGCTTTTGCCTCACTGTGAACCAATCAATACTTTGGGCTACTTTGCAACCCTCTCTTGGTTTCTTATTTTTCAGGAAGTCTCCTCAAGTCTAAGGCCACTCCTGGTGAAAACTGAATGTCACCATTAAATCACATTTCCATTGTCTGACTATTTAAAAGCATTTCTTTAGAACTATATCAAGGACTTGTACAAAATACGTGTTTTGCTTAAACTGAGTCTTTTTTTTTTTTCCTTTGAGGAGTATCTGTATGTTTACATTTTATTTATTGTGTTTACACAGAAAGGCTGTGGCCAGTACAGCTCCAATCGTCCAGTCTTAGGAATGAATTAGTTACTGTTTTGTGTTTGTTCCCAGCCTAATGTTCAGGGGAAAGCCTATAAAAAAAAAGCAAAGAGATGTGCCCAGAGGCACATGATATCAAAGAAATTTTCTTAGAAATCCAAGAGTCGTGTTTTTTTTTTCTTGAGAGGGGGGAGTGTTTATTTTGTTTGTTTGACTGATACCAGCCACAGTAATTTTCTGTGTTGAAGGCTCTTCTTCTGCCTCTCTGACAGAGTTTGGATAAGTAAATTTATATTACTGGCAGAATGACCAAGATGCTTTCCTTTAGCCACCACAGGTCCTGGTCCTACCCTTTTTCATTTTGGCTGACAATAAATAACCTGCATCCTCTCTTTGAGCTTTGCCAGCAATTTTAACTTTTGTGTTCTCTGGAAAGAGCACTTGGGATATTCCAGAATACTAAGATGTATTTATTAGAACTAAAAGTTAATTTAGTTAGGTAATCTTACAGAAAAATAAGAAATACACTTTTTTGCTTCTGACCAAGTATTTGTGCAAATTCTGGTTGTAGGCCATTCTCTTCTTGTTCTGTTCAGCTGCTGACACACCCATGGTTCCAGGAAGTCTCTCTTTAGTGCAGGAAATAGCATGAAATAAAAAAATATATTAGCAAGTTTTAGTAAAGGGAGAAAAAGAGTTGAGAGCATGTCCTTTACTTTGGAGATCAGCTTTGCACTTCGGATTAAACAAGAAGGAAAACGGTGGGCGTAAAACTATCATAAAATATTCTTACACCTGTTCGAGGAGGATGTTGGGAGAACTTCTTTTATATTTGTATCTCCAGGGCCTCTTGAGGTTTCATGTAAAAAAGAGACTTCCCCATTTTAGGTTCCACGCTCCCGATTTTTGGTGATGCCAAACTCTAATCTTTAGTGCTCAGAAACAGAATTAGCACATCTGGCTTCTCTTTGCCAAGGAGAACTCAGAGCACAGACTGCAGGTTTTTTTATGTGTTCCTGCACAGACAAGATCTCAGCTGATTTTGTTTGTTACTTTCTTTGAATTGTTTGAGAGATAGTTATTTATCGAAAAGTCAGTACATTATCCGAGTGTATGTTTGGGATAAAAGGTGTTAGAGGGGAGTGGATTAAGTCAGATCAGTCAAACCTCTTTAATAAACACATTGAGATGTTCCTTTCACCACCCTTACGCAAATCTCAAGTGTGTATGGCTTTCAAACTGTTGAAAAAGTGGCAGCTGAATTAATTTACCTTTTCCTTGGCTGCAAAATAATCAAGTTTTTACCCGCTCCTTTTTTTTTTTTTTTTTTTTTTTTTGGGGGAAAAAAAAAAAAGCATTGGCTTTTTTAATTATACCACAAAATGTTTTAAACCTCACCTAATTTTTTTCCGTGCTTTTCTGAAAATATGGGCTTATTATCAGTGTTTCATCTGGTTTACATTGTGGATTCTGGAAACCTCTGTTTCAGTTCTTGTGCTTCTGCAGTTTACTGAAACAGCATTAATATTGTAAACATGTCCCAATTACTCCTATTTTATTAATCTATCCTCAAAATGATATGGAAAAACCTCTTATTCCCTCTCTGTGACTCCTGTTTGCAGCCTGCATTGGGTGAAAACGTGGAGTGACTAATCCAAGGAGAGTTTGTTTCCCTGTAAACCTGATGTACTGAGATTATTCACTTTCCCCCTGTGAATTAGATTCAGGCAGATATCCCAGTTGCCTCTTCAAATGTAATTGAAGACAAGACATCAGTTCCATCAGCCACTGCTTTGATTGATGCTGAGACACAGAGAACAGATGAAGCAAAGACCTGCCTTCAACAGGCTGTTGCAAACCTAGAAATCAAGCTCTGCACTGCTGAAGAAGAAAAATTAAAAATTAAAAAGGTACGAATAGTTTTTTCTAATTAGAACTGTTACCACTTGTAATTAAAATATGGGATTAAAGTATGGTTGGAGCTGGCAGGGATGTGAAATTCCTTTTTTTTTTTTTTTTTTTTTTTTTTGTAGAAATTAGCCGAATTCCAGAGAAATTGGCCCAGTTTAGAATCATGTAAAGTTTCAGGATTTTTTTTTTTTTTCCTTTGAAGACTAAAAGAAGGAAAGAAAAAAAAGAAAAAAAAAAGAGGACAAATTTTCTTAGCATGGAACCGTGTGGTTTGGTTTTGACTTTTTTGTTTCTGGGAGCTCTGGTAGCCAAATTCTTCATATTCCTTCCGACCTGAATATGATAAGAGCACCGAGCAGTGTTATGTCTGACACATCTGAGGTCACTGAGGCACGGGAGGGTGAGTTTAGTGCCTGCCATTCTTAATCCTGTTTCTTGATAGCTCTCAGGGAGTGCTGGGGGAAGGAGGAAACAGCTTGTTGGAAACGACAGTGAGGTTGAGGAACTGGAGCCAAAGATGAGGAGGAATGCAAGGGGCTGGTTTTGCTGGGAATTAAGTGTGTAGAGGACAGCTGGGAGGGAAGGATGAACACAGACTGTGAGAGGAGATAGGTTGAGAGCTAAACTCCGAATTGAAGAGACATTCCATAATCTGTTTCTACCTCTGCAGTGGAATCAAAGACTTAAAATCTCTTGAACTGTTTTTTTTTTTACGATTTTACCCCAAAGCAGAGTTGAACTGAGCAGACCTGCTCTTTGTGTCCTCCCTGTGACCCTCTCAGTTGTGCCTTTGTTTGAATAGCTGTGCAGTGACCTGGCAGGTCGTTTGTTTCTATCCTGGCTTCCTGCACGGCTTCAGGAAGCTGTTCTGGAGCAGCTGAA
>NW_020955755.1:99871-140278 GCF_003031625.1 Empidonax traillii | reverse complement strand
TTTTTTTTTTTTTTTTTTTTTTTTTTTTTTTTTGTCAGTAGTGTTATTCTCCTTCCTCCCTATTGGTTCTTGTTGGGCAAGCTTCCAGATTGGCTCTCTGCAAGACCCCAGAATATTGTGAGATTTTATTAATTTTGGAGATGTAGACAGAGATCACCCTATTCTGTGTATGTCATAGGATTTGTGCCTTTTTAGTGAAAACATTTCCTAACAGTACATTTAACATGCTGTTTCTCAAATGCAGAGAGACAGAGCAAGATATTAAAAATGTGGAAATAATTGGCCTAGAATAGAATAGTTGCAGTTGGAAGGGATCTATAACAACAGGTCCAGCTGCCTGAACCCTTCAGGGCTCGGCAAAACTTATTAAGGGCGTTGCCCAAATGCCTCTGAAATATTGACAGGCCTGGGGCATCGACCACATCTCTGGAAGGGCCTTTCCAGTGCTTGGCCACCTTGTTGGTAAAGGAATGCTTCACAGTGTTCAATTTAAAACTCCTCTGAGGCCACTTTGAGCCATTCCCTGTCACTGGGAACCAGGGAGAAGAGACCAGAACATCCCTCTCCACCTCCTGTCCTCAGGAAGCTGTGGAGAGCAAGGAGGACATCCCTTAATCATCTTCTCTCCCAGACAATCCCAGACAATTCCTCATACATAGGACATTCCTTGGCTTTTAAATCCCTTATACTTCTTCAATATATTGTCTCAATCTAAAAACTGCAGTCAGACTTTCCTTGCACAACCCTTTGTGTAAATGATGATATAAAATGTCATAGCGCTTCAGAAATTAAATTAGTTGGAATTAATAAATAAATCTGTATTTTCACAATCCTCAAACGTTTGTGTTTTCATGTATTTTATTTTGTAAACTTCGTAGGAATTAGAATGTTTGCTGGAAAAACATAGTGTCTTAGAAATGGATTTCCTGAAAGAAAAAAAAGAAAAAGTACCCTATCACGACCATTACAAGACACTCCAGGTAATTTCTTTCATGTAGTATCTTAATTTGTTTTTCAGGGGGGGTTTGTATAGAGTATGTTTATGTCCAACAAATTTTTTTTAAAGTATCTATAGGCCTGCTCCAAAGCCCTTTGGAATTTAATGAATTTCTAAGGTTTTCAGATCAGTCTGATTCTGAACATTACTGGAAATACAGGTTTGATTCCCCACTTGCCTCAGTAACATTATTGTAACTGGGATCACTCATCCTTCTTACAATGTATTTCATGAAATGGATGAAAAGAAAAACACTTTGTAGGATGAATGTTTTTAACAGCATGATTTAGCATGTTCTGAAGTAGCCAATTGTTTGTGATGTGTCACCTAACCTGAACATGGACCAGTTTGTGTTGCATAAGAAAAACCTGTAAAGTGCAATTAGATGCTAGATGATGTAATTAAAATTGCTTCCATTGTTGGAGTTAACATCATTCACTAGATACATGTGTGAAGTCTCACATGCAAGACAGATTTTCCACTGAAGTTCTCGGTCATCTCCCAGTGTTACAGCAGGGCAAACAAAATTTCAATGTTTCAGAAGTTTCTGTTGATTAATTCAGCTTCACTTAATTCTTTTTGCTGCTGAGGATGTTTTTTAATAGCTACTGCATTGTTTCCTATTCCTACTTTTGGGGTGCTCCAGTAATTTGGATTGAATTCCTGGTGCCATTACACCCTAGGGTTTACAGGAATGTAATCATGTAGTACTGATTTTTCATTTTATATGTGTAGCATCTTACAGAAAGAAATGTTTGCTTAGCTATGATATAAAAGTCAGGTTTGCTTAAAAACCTCCTGATTTTATTTAAAACCCTGCTGATCTGGCTAACGTTTTTGATCATCATGAACAATAGAATGAGTGGGTTTGGTGTTTTAATACTTTTACTCTGCCCTTCAAGCAAAACTACTTAAATAGTGGAAACGTTACTGAGGTTTACAAGTACCTCTGTCATAACTCTTCGAGTCAGGTACTACAGCTTTCAAAAAACAGTAATAAAAGAGTCACAACCTTTACCTTACCCTGTAGAAATACTCGTGTGCTCCCCCTTGTTGCCCTGTGGGTATGGACAGAATCAAATCACAGCAGCAAAGTCAGTGGTGCTTTCTGTGAGCTGACTGTTAAAACTGCTTTCGTGAGGCCTGAATGTTGGACTCCTTCTCTTTTTGGTGCAGCTTGAAGTTCCTTTTGTCTCCCTCCTTTGGCTCCTGCACCATGAGGGTCAGCACCTGTGGCCACACACTGAGCAGGTCTGGCAGCTCCCGAGTGCAGATGTCTGTCTTGCTGGCTTTCCCTTTCCCAGCACAAGCAGCTGGATATTTAGTGCTGTTGACTTGAAAAGCTTAAAGGCAGACTGCAGTGATGACTCTGGCATGGCTTTGGGAACTCTCAGGAGGAGGTTTCTGACAGGACTGATCCTGGCATCCAAAGCTGTAGGTGTGCATCGACTTAATTCCCTTTAAATGAAATTGCTGTGTTATTATTTGAGTATAATGTATAAAACAAATGCCTCAGGAGATGGTTCTAACTGGCTTTTACATGAACATGCATTATTTCATTCACCTTTCTATTTACTAATTAACCGACTTCCAGCATTTGTGACAAAGGGAATTCTCAAAAGCTGCTTTGGAGGTAATAGAGCCAGCCAGTTAATTGCATTTTTAACTAGCTGATATTTAGATAAGACTCTTTTCTTTTTTCGTGAAATTATTATGCTTGGTTCTGAGAGAAGATTTCATTAATCTTTGTCAACTAAGCCAGTAATTTTTTTTTCATCTTCTCCTACTCATTTCTGCCTAAGTCTAGGATGACAATTGTGTTTTCAGGGTTTTGTTGTCACAAAATTGCTTCAATAAAATATGCTTTCAGGTTGTTGGGTTTTGTTTTTTTTTTATGTAGAGTCATAGAATCAGAGAATGGCTTGAGTTGGAAGAATTGTAACTAATGTTGATAATTATTATTACTAGTCATGGGAGGCAGAATTCCAAGTACTGGTATTAATTAATTAATGGATGAAGTGGAACATTGCCACATTTATACTTGTGTAAAACCGAAAAGCAAAAAGTTCTGTGTTTCATCTAAATAAAATTAGCTTTTAAAAAATCAGGATTGAACAGACCATGTAGTATTTTCACATTCCTAATGTTGTTTCCATATGTTACTGCAACAACCAGAGACAGTAAAGGGGCAGCAGTGGGTTCATAAATAGAATAAACAAATTGGTATTAACTAGTATTACAGAGTTATTTGGATATTTAATGCAATGCTCTCTTTGAGATCTTGAATTCATATAAGCTAGTAAAATCAGAGTTATGATTCCCACATTCCTGGTTCAGTGTTTGTAGTATTTAAGAGGCAAAATAACACACTGTATTTCTAACTGCTTTGCTTACGAATTGGAGCTGAGTTAAAATTGCTGTGGGAAGGGTAATTTCAGGGGTTTTTGACTTGTGTGTAGTGTTGCAACCATAAAGTTGCCATGTTAGCCTTGTAATTCCTCGCTTGTTTTAGATGGGAAAGAAGCAGGTGCAAATGTATGTCTGACTTTTACATTTTCTTTGTTGGTGTGTCACTCCCTTTTTTGATCACATAGTCATATATATATATATAAATATAAAAATGTTCATCCCAACTTTTAGCACCAACTCCTCTAGATGTGAGGTGCTGCATATTTTCAAGACATTTAGTGCTAGTAGGTAATCAATGTTTTTGACCATAATGCAGAATTCGTGATCATTTTAATCCTGTAAGTCTCAAATTTGGCTGTAGCCACATCACAGAATGAGCATTCCTGTTTAGGAGGTGATGTCCTCTTGTTTGCAAATCAGTGAGGCTGCACTTAATTTGAGAAGGGAAGACAGTGACTGGTTTTTAATGTTCTGAGTAGGATCTTGATTCTTTGGACAGATTGTTAATCTGATAAGACTCCTGATGTTTGGTCTATCTGCAGACAACTGGTTTTGATGATTCACTAAGAACTGGATCATCATTTTCCTTTGCTGTTTCTCTGATTTACCACACAGTCACATTTGAAGAAATACTGCTTTGCTTCTGGAAAATTCTAGTTGTGGTTATACACATTTTTTTCCATCATCAACCCTTTCTGGAACTTAAGCAGGCTGGTTTTTTTTAAAGAACAATGTAGCTGACATGGTGTGATCCTTCTTTTTGAAATCAGCTCCTTTTTTTTTTTTTTTTTTTTTTTTTTTTTTTTTTTTTTTTTTTTTTTTTTTTTTTTTTTTTTTTTTTTTTTTTTTTTTTTTTTTTTTTTTTTTTGACTCTTGGCAACTGACTTCTTCTAAATTAACAAATCTGTAGTTGTTGTAAGAAGACCAAAAATGTTTTCTGTTGGAAACCTTTATTTCTGTTCTACCATTTTTTTTAGGGAAAAATATTTTAAATTTTTATTGAAAAAGTGACTTTATTGTGCTTATTATATTTAGCACTGTTACTGTTATTACAGAGAGTCGTGATTGGAAGTGAATTAGGTTAGTACTGTAATTTCACTTTAAATAACATTTTTGGATGTAAAAGAGCAGGTCAGATAGGATCCTTTTTTAAGTGGTGTTTTTGAAAGGTAAGAGAGGAAGCTTATACTGAAGAAAACACTGACAGATCAGCACATAATGATCCAAAGCAACTTTACTAGGTCATGCAGAAACACCCAGCTGGGATTAAAGGGAATGATAACTTAAAATCATTGCTACTGTTAAGTGTTATTACATTTATTTATTTCTGTAACTGTCAATATTTGGGGAACTTTTCATTTGAGTAGGTGCACAAATGTCACAGTTAAATTGTACAACTTCAAATTATGAGGAAAAGACTTAAAGTGCAGTTACATGGAAAGGTAAACTTGAGATTCTGGGCTTGTTTCTTCCCTCTTAATTTGGAGGGAATTTATTGTGATTAATGTTGCATGTTACTTTGGGTATTTTTTTTGAAAATATTGGACCCATATATCACACAAATTCATATAAACCAGGGTGCATATTAGGGCGTGTCTGCCTCCTTGTTTTTGAAGATGGTTCTTCCACATCACACTGGGAGTGTGAGGCTCCTTCTTGACCCCCCAAGTTGATTCCTTGCCCCAGAAATGAGCTCCAGACATTCCAATTCCCCTCTCATATAAGAAGCTACACCCTCTCCTCTCCTTCCCAGTCCTTCCTTCCAGAAGAGTGCATTTATGATTCTGGAAAAGGTGTTCTGCAGGAGACTGGAAAGCAGGTCTTAGAGGTAGGTGGTTTTTATGGCTGGAGCACTAGAAAATGTATGTTTTCTTACAAAACTAATATATGACTTACATCCTGTTAAACACCATCTTCTAAGAAAATATTTAGGTTGGTTTTAGGTGCAGACATAGAGGAGACAGAATGCTAATAACAAAAAAATAGGTGTGAAAAAAAAAAAAAAAGTTTATGTGCTGTACCTGCAAACAAATTTATAAATGAGATTCCAGGAAATTTCATGGGTCACAGCAGGGTTTAAAGTTATGGAACAGAGAAAAAGGGGGAATTTCAGAAATGACACTTCAACAGATAGCAGTGCATCTTTTTGCTGAACTGGGAAAGGTATTTATGGATATGGCAACAATCCCTTGCCCACCTCTTTTTCAAGTGAGTGCCAGATACCTCACGTTTATTTATTCACCTTTAATTTTTTTTAATATAACTCTATGTACTCTTCTTTCAGACACTCATTTTTATTCAAAGCCTTTATTTATTAATAATTTCAGAGCTGTTTATCTTTTGGCCTGGTTTTTTCCCCCCTGTTTTGATGTCTTCTTTCCTCAAAATTATTTTTCCAAATATGAGGAAAAATAACTTTTTATTTCTCTGAGGAAAAGATTCTGCTCTCTTGCCTTTATGTTTTCCTTTTAAACTTCAATTCTTCTTTTATTAATTATTTTGTTGGTTTGTTTCAGTATTATTTATTAGAAGATTGGTTATAAGACTAAACTTAGTGACTTTATTTTTAAGATATTAAATTTAAAAATTAAAATAATGTGTTCAAACGTACCTCTCTTATGCTGTTGTGCTGTTACTTAATAGTTTTGAGATCCCTGACTTGCCTTACAATCTAGTTTCCAGTTGCAGTCATGAAGTGTGCCTAGCATTCATACTTTTACACTTATGTGCCTCCTTTTGCTCCCTGATTTTAAACATATTCAAGAAATTGGGCTTAAACATCTTTCATTTTCCTGGTGTGCCAGTGGGTATAATTAAAACTTTTTTTTTTTGGAGCCAGGTTTTGTGCTGGGACTCCTTTCTGCCTACCCTGACCTGTTCCCTGCCAGTGTATCCTTGATTTATTTGAATGCATGTGCCAATTTATGTTTAGTGTGTCACAAGTCTGTAAGAGCTGCTGCCCATCTCCATTTGCACATTCACAACAAGTGTGTTTAGGATGATTAATCTTTTTTCTTTTTTTTTTTTTCTATTTAATTTGGAAATTCTAACTAAAACAGCTTTGAAATGTCCAGATGGATGTAACGCTGCTCAGCTGGAGTTCTTTACCAAAAAGCTTCTCTCAGCAAGGTCTGGCTTTTGTAGGAATAGTGTCTTATTGGATTTTTCAGGGGATAATGAAAATGTTCAGAATGTCCTCAAAGTTAAGAAACCTGTGTAGAGTAAAACTTGGATCATGGTGCTCTTAAGAAAACAATCCTTGTAGGCCAAGCACCTGTTACTTGGTATAAACCTTCTTCAAAAATGTCAGGAACAGTTCCAAAGCAACTCCATGTCCCTGAATCCGCTCCAGTCCTGTTTGTGTTCAGTTTAAGGCATCTGAGACATTGTCATTATGGTGAGTATTTGACCACTGCTAGTTAAAATTAGTTAATACCATTAACAGCATTTTTTTATTCAGTGTTTATATACTTGGAAGAAGATGCACAGTAAATATTAGGTTGGTATTTTGGGAGAATTTCGAAGAATTATCTCTTAATTGCCCTTTAGCTGTGAAATCATCTGATTTGGTTCATAGTCCAAACTGTGAATGGCTGCAGAATGCAGCTGACTACGTTGCTGAACACTTTATTACCTAGTTAACCTGTCACACCTTTAAATTCTTCAATCTGTGTAGACTTTGGTGTTGAAACAGAGTGATCAGTTGAAATGTATAATTTGCCAATTATTAAGCAAATTTATTTGTATAAACATATTCTAATCTAACTAATTCACACCCTGGAAGTTCTCTCTTCTGACTTACATATCAAAGTTAAATTTATTCTCAGTTACCTTGGAAACTTCTTTATTAATTATGTCTTTAAGTTTTAGGCTCTTGTTACTTGAGTAAACTGCCCAAATGTTAATATAGAGGCAAAATGTCAACAAATAACTAGTATTTTAAACTACTGCCAAGATATCTAACAGGTCACTCCTATAATAGCTGCTGATATTGAGAAAGCAGTTCCAGTGGGAAAGTATGAGGTATTGTAGTGACCACAATAGATTCTAAATGTATCATCAAGGTTTTAAAAATACCATCTGATTATGAGAAGCTTTGAAAGAGCAATAAAATAATGTTTAGGAACTGATAGAGATAAGAGAAGGTGTAAGTCAGTTCTAATCATACATCAGCATAACTGCTGTTCCTTTCTTTTTTTCCTTCAAATAAAAATTCATGTTTATAAGGTCAAAGCAGTTTTCTAGTGTATATTATTTTTGGTTTTGTTTACAGATAGCCATAGTGACACAAATTATTTTTAGGTACTTTGCTGTCGCTGCTCTTAAATTAGTAAATAAACAAGGTTTTGCTGTTTTATAAGGGTTTTTTCCTCATTAAAGGCTTAAAGGGTTCAGAACAGCATGTGACACGTAAAATAATCATGTACTTTAATGAGAACTTTTTTACTATTCTTGGCTAAAGTTTTATCACTGAAAGAAAACTGATATTAATGAAAACTAGAACATCTGTTCTGAAACCTGAAGTATATTGAGATTTAAAACAGACTTTCCTTAATTCCTTAAAAATAAACCTGTTATTTGAATGTATTGCTAAACAGATAGAATATTGTGGTTTTGAATGCACATCACAATTTTAAACATTCTCAGGCAAGTAATCGTTTGGGATGGTCAACATTCATTTCCAGAAATAAATATCATAATGAAATTATGAAAGTGGAAGTCTGAGTAATGCTTAAAAATAGTGTAAGATACTGCAATGAAGAACTGAGAGAAATTTTGAATTTTTTAATGTATTATAATTTTTTAATATATTTTAACAATAATTTCTGCTTTTAAGTGTGCACTCAATGTACTTAATTTCCATGTAGGGAGAACAATCCAAGTTTCTGTGCTGCTGAGTTTGTAGTCTGACTTTTGAGATAAGTAAGAAGTGAGTGTGCCACTGAAAAACAAATTCCCATTGATCTGATAGGTAGAAAATTTGAAATAAGCCTTGGTTACTTCAGGCAAGCTAAGAAGGGAAACTTATATTCAAACTGTAAGCTGAAGAAGGTAGTTTTTAAGATTAAGAACCTTCTTGTTAGTGACAGGAAAAAGAGATATCCATTTCCATCTTTCTGAGCTAAACCATAATTTCAGGCAGTGTTTGATGCCTGCTTTTGTGGCACTGTATGGTGAAATATTTGGTTTAAAAAAATCAAATATAGCACAACCCTGAAGAGAGGCCACTAGAGAGGAAAGTTGCTGGGTTTCATATGGAGTGTGATGGGATCTCTGGCCCTTGGGAGTTCCTTTACCTGCACAGAAACCAGCTGGAATGGTGAGAGAGAAGTTCCTTAAGTGATTGGGACTTGGACTCATTGCTTATAAAGATGCATTTCAGCTCTGTGTCACTTTAACACATCCACTGTTATTGTTTTAAGGTAGATTAAGCTGGTTCTACATATACTGTTATTTGCTGTAAATATGGTGACAGTTGTTAACTGAGGAAGGTTGTTCAGGGCTCTGTGATAGCCAAAAATGCAGTGGACATCTCACATGCAGGGGGAAAAGAGGATACTGTAGCTAACAAAGACTACAGCAATAGTCTGAAGAAATCTCATATTTCCCAAAATATTTTCATTAGAGAGTTCTCACATGGATAAGGGTCTAGTGGCACTTGCCCTCCTTCTTACATCGTTTGTCTGTCTTTGCTTGCACATTCCTTGAGAACTGATTATTTATTAAATAAAAATAGCAGCTCTTTGAAGCATGTTGCAATTCCTGTGACAGTATTTTATCAACTTTCATCACAGTCCTGTTCTGTCACCACCAGTTAAATTATCATATACCAATCACTGCCATAGCTGACGAATCTTGCATTGCACAACAGAAACTCAGTAGAATATTTTTTAAGGGAGAATCAAATTTTTGTTTGGGTTCTTTTCTGATATTTTGTATTCCTAATTGCTGCCACACTGCTTTACATTTCTGAATGGGACCTCCAGTCCTTCAAACACCTTTACATATGCTTAATAAATCTGCATATATCCAGTCGAGCAAGGCTATATTCCAACAGGATTTGCTTTCCCTTTTTGAAAAGACTTCTAGCCAAGAGCCTTCCTGTAAGCGATGTTTGTGCCCCTCTGAAGAGGGGGAGCTGCTCAGAACAAGAACGTGCCTTAATCATGATTTTTCTCATCTGGATTAGCCAATTTGTGGGAGGTCTGACGTCGTGTAAAAAAACCCAGAAGTTTCAAACCGAGTTAAAATACAGCTAAAGCTTTCTGTCAAACTCAGTTCTTAACGCTGCAGCCTTTTTAAGATATATTTACATTTTCATTTCTCACATGCAACAAAGACAAGACTGAGTTTGTTTCTGTGTCCTTGCCAGCTGGCTTGGCTGAAAAAGGAACTGAGGGACTCTGGAAAGGGGTGGTGTTTGTAAGGTCTTGGTGTGTGGAGTTGGAGGAAATAATATTTGTGTCCAAATTAGAACCCCTCTGCTTCTCCCTTGCACTCTTTCAGCAACAAGAGGGTTCCTAATGGAGGGCAGGGGTTTTTTTTTCTGCTGTGGGATATTTGGTGGGATTTTTTGATTTGGGTTTTGTTTTATTTTTGGCTAGGGGAGGTTGGCTTTTTTTTGTTGTTGTTGTTGTTTTTTAACTGCAGCATATTGAATAGATTAAAATAGGAAGCTGTGGAGTTACTGTTGTTCAAAATAAAAAATTCAAAGATGAGAAGCGTGGTTTTACCCTCGCTGAAGGGAAGGACAGAGTGAGGGGTAGAAGAGTGTGTTCTAGAAGTGACGTAATGGCAACATGAAAAAGATCTAGGGAGTGAATAAGTGTTAGATACAGCAATGGAAAAGTCAGTCCCTGTCTCAGATTTATGCATTTGTCCGGGAATCTTTCTTGCAATTTCTTTTTTTAAGTGTTAATACCATCAAGGTCAAGAAGTAAATGGAGTGTATAAAATAAATTAAACAGCCACATCACTGTCAAAAATCTTGAGTTGTATTCCTTATGGAGTATTTTTGAAAAAGCACAGGTATATGTTTGTTTTTGTTGTTCACACTATAACTTTGGAGTTTTGAATATATATCTGTATGAATCCATTTGCCTTTAGTGACCAACAGTAATATTTGTTAAAAATAGATTACATGGCTTAATGATCTGTAATTTTAAAATCTAACAAGTCTGTTTTTCAAATTTGCAATGAAATTTAAAAAACAAACAAACAAACAAAAACCCAACAAAACACCCAAACCCAATTAATATCCAGCAGAACTTTTAGTTATCTCTAAATAACTTTAGGTGTTATGAAGTTATACATTGTATAACTTGACCTGGATCTGGAGAAGAGAAGACTTAGAGGGAACCTGAGAGCAGATGTCCAGTGCCTACAGAAAAACAGAGCTAGGCAGGATCTGCAGAGGTGGGTGGAGGAAACGGTGATAAATTCAAACATGGGAAGTTGCAACTTGGTCTAAGGAAAAAAATATTTAATGATGAAGATAAGACATAAGGAATGTCTTAACCAGGGAGGTTGTGAAATCTCCATCCTTGGAGTTTTTCGAGGTCTGACTGGACAGGAATCTAAACAATCTGGTTTGAATTCAGTGTTGGTCTTGCTTTCAGAAGAAGGTTAAATTAGATGACCTTAAGACATCCCTTCCAACTTGAATGATTGTGTGATTTTGTGATTTAATACTTTGCTCATAAACTGAGAAAAATAAATATCCCACTCTTAGTCATAACTCCAATCCAGGGGATATTCCCCAAGCTGAATTGTTTGGAATATTTTACTCCAAACTGGCCTACCTCATTGCCAATTAAGGGCAGGGTCAGGAATGCCTGAACCAAAAATCAAATGCAGTGTTTGAAATGTTAAACTAGTCAGAAAATCAGTTACTGTAAATCTAAATCTCTGTTGTGTGGAATATAACATTTTTGGTTGTTTTAAATGTATCTACCATGTTAGAAGAGGCTCTTGTAGTATAAAACCTAACCTTGATTTGATGCTCAGTTTCCCAAAATGCTGATTATTTTGTCTTCTGATCTAAATTCTTGTCACCTTTCTAATGAAGCAAATACTGCAACTTCATGAAAAGATGATTACTTGTGTCTCTGGTTGTCCTGCGGGCTCTCTCAGTTTTTTTCAAGTTGCTCATCATCCACTGTCTTCAGGAAACAAACAAAAAAGGCATTTGAAGCCTTGCATAAACATGGCAGCCACTTTGTGTTGGAGATGCTTTGCTTGTGCTTTGATGGGAAAATAGCTCTTGATCATCTAGTTTCAGATAGCAGGTCTGCTCTGGAATGCTTTTAGTGTTCCAAAATGTGTTTACAAACCAGAAAAAAGAGTTAAGATTGAAGGAAGAGGCAAGTATGTGGCCATTATTTGCTTCTGGAGTTTTGTATCAAGAGGCAGCCAAAGAAAGTAGCTCAGATACTGAAAACGAAAAGGAGATTGGAATGTAAAGATGTAACTTCTCTTTCTGCTGATTTTGTGCTAAATAGGACTGTTTATGTTATAATTAAACTGATTTTCCATATTGCAAAAACAAGGAAGGAAGAAAACAATTCGTTCTTTTCTTGCTTTGGAAGAATTTCAAAGATATGTTAATCTTATGGTCTTACAATGAGTATTTGCATACAATGAGGCTATGAGTTCTTGTTTTGTGTCTTCTACAATTAAGTCTTGGAGAGCTTTTGTTCATGCTTAAATAAAATTTCTGCCCGCAGGCTTTTGAAGATACTGGGCTGAGTTTCAAGTTTCTCTGTAGTCATCTTGGGTTTTTAAACACTTGAAAAGAACTGGAGGTGTCCCCTAGGAATGTGCTGTGAACATCATTGTGAGTTACAAATAGGACACCTCTATGAAAATACAATATACACTGCCTCATCAGCCAGATCCTTAGAGAAGGTATTGAACAGAATCAGAGCCAGCATTTATATCTTGGGTACACCACTGATTTCTGGACACTCTCCTATCTATAGGAAGAAGGAAAACTCTCCTAGTGTAGCTTTTTTTGTACATATTTATATACAGAAATAAAGTATGCTGTAGGAGAGAACAACATAAACGCTGACGTATTTTTAAATACAGTTCATATATTCAAAAATACAGTTTTGCTAGCAAAATGTATATTAATATCCAGAACACTGAGTATTAATTAACAGATTGTTCTGCATGTGTTTTAGCTCTTGGTTTTCTTATTTAATGTCCTCTCCAGTGAAGAGCCTCTATTCACATCCTGTAGAAAAAAATGAGCAGATTTAAATGATATTTTTTTTCTTCACAGAATAGCAGTGTCTTAAATAAGATAGGGTTGTTATACAGTGCAAATACTTGAAGAGTAGTTTGGGAACTGTAATTATGTTCCAGTTTGGGGCATGTACAGGCTCTTCTGTACTATTTCCTTTGCATAGTTTTTCACATTTAATCAGTCATAATATCTCCCAGCAGACTGGTGTGTTCACAGCCACTCAACTCTGGCTCAACCCAGATCTAACTCAGCAGGAAATGTCCTCACCACCATGTGAGGCAGTTGCTCGTGAAAGTTTGATTGCTACCTCACTTCATTATTCACTTCAAAGTCTTCTATTGTTATAGCCCAGGTATAAATGATACTTTCTTGTGTAAAGTAAATCACCCAGCCTCCTTGGTTCCTGTGGTGAGCTTAAGGTTTTGCATACTGCATTCTTTTGGTTGTACAGGGAAACCTGAAATCTTTCTCTCCTTCCTATATCTGTCCTTATCTTTAAGTTCTTAGCTGTATCTCTCAATGGGATGTTGATGGTATGACCAAAGTGAAAATATTTGCTTTGCTGTAGACCTGGAGACACCCCTGTGTTTTGGTTCTGGAGAGCTCATGTGCTTATTTCACATGAACAGAAGTAGTGACCAATCTGTATTTTATATACAATAGCACACTCTAGTGTGGATATTAATTAGCCATTACGGACTGATTGTCATAATGTTTCATTCAGTTTTTCATTGATTTAGTTCTGTTGCATTCAGTATTAATAATTTTCTCTATACTTGCATGAATTGAAGGAAATCTAATGATATGTTAATCATAATGATCAACAGAATCGTGATGCAAAATGATGCTCTGGAAGAAAGATGATTTTGTGGAGGTGAAAATCTCATTGCTGGATGTTAATTAAGAACCCCTGTTTAAAATGTCTGTACTAACAAAGGCTCACTCAGTTCAAAATGATTCAAAATAAAAGATCTGAGAGAGTTCTAGGGCTGTTGTCAGGCAGTGGCAAGCTGGAGGGAGGGTGCTCTGTAACCTTCCCTGCTGTCACAGCTGCTTCACAAGGTTTCTCTGCCCCGTGGTGTCCTTGGGAACTCCTCTCAGAAACTCATCAGGCATTTGGATCCATCTGCCTCCACAGTGGTTTGGTTCACAGGGGTCTAAGAGAACACAAGTGAAGTCTGGAGTCACTTGGATTTTAGATTGTAAGAAAACGTTGCAAGTTCGATGCCACCTTCTCATCCTTCTAATTTGAGTTTTTATTTGATGTGTTTCTGAAGGGACATGTATTTGGTAGCATTAGAGCGTGGTTTTTTTTTTTTTTTAATAAATTGTTTGCAATTTCTCATAAAAGAGTCATTAAATCAAAAATATTTGAAACATTGATAAACTATTGAGCAATTAATTACCTGTTGCTTTCTGACTGTGTGCATGCAATGCCTCATTCTCTCTGGAATGCTTATGTTAAATTACTTCCAAGCTTATGTTAAATTACTGTCAGTGTTCTGTGTGATATTCTGTCCATCACAAGCACAAGAGGAGGGGTTGGAAGTCCTCTGAAGATGGTTTTACTTAAATTTCACACTTCATAACTCACATTTGATTCCTTTCTTAAAATTAGGAAATAAAAACATGTTTAATACTGGGACCTACTTGAATTTAGCATATGTATCTTGAAAGAGTCAAACTGCGTTCATTTCTTCATGAAAGATACCAAAAATGAGAAAAAATATTCGGTATTTACTCTCCTAATTAAAATTGTTGTGTCAGGTGCTCATGTTGTATATAATCTTCTCTATGTTTTTGTGCAGGAAAAGCATAAGCAGGAATTAGAAGACATGAGAAAAGCTGGACACGAAGCCTTGAGTATTATTGTTGAAGAATTCAAGGTAAATGAGTCGCCGAGCTAACACAACTTTCAAGTAGTGTTATTGTAGTAATATATATGACTGCCTGCAGTGCACATTTATCAGTACACTCTGCTTGTTCTGGTTGCTCAACCTCTTTCACTCTGAGACTGCCTTCTCTGTTTCCATTTAGGCTGTCTGGTCTGAAATTTGGCTTGACATGTTTTCTCAAAGCCTGCACTTTGGGAAACTTCAACCCAAGTTGGTTGGGCGTTTTCAGTAAGGAAACTTAAAACCAGAGCAGACCAAAAGTGCTGTCAGTTGTGGTGAACTTTGGTTTGGAATTGCTTATCACGAATCCACATGCTGGATCTCTTCGGTCTCAAGAGCTGCACTTTCAGGAAAGCAGCATCACAGGGCAAGTCAGCAGGTTTTTTATCTGTGCAGCACCAAGAGAAGGAGTTATGGATGAAATAAGGGCTGAAGGTGTAATTCTTTCCTGTTGTTTCTCTTTGGATGGTGCTGCTTTGTGTGGGCCACTGAGCATCTTCAATATCAGCATTTTTCATGCCTGTTTTGTGCCAGATGTGTAGAAATTATCTGGCTGTTCCTTTGTGAACTTAAATTTTGAAAAAGCCCATGAGCTATTCATAGTTGCTGTACTTCTGTTTCCTCCTTTTTTTTTTTTTAATTTTTCTGAAAATACAAAAATAATTGTGAAATGCAACAATTTTGTAGCATTGAATAAAAGTTTTGAATGTTTTCTAGGTATAATTTTCCACCATTTTAATGCATGGGTGATATTGGCCCTTTTAAGGAATAATTTCTTCAGGTGTAGTTGGGTAAAGGAATATATTTACGTGCCATATAGATTTTTGAAAACTATTTTGCCAGTCAGAAGCAGCTTGGAAGATTTGGTATGCCATCTGGAAAATAAGGTTTATGTTTATCAGTTTCAGTGATTCAGCACAAAAGATCAGGAAGTTAATTGAAGACTAAACAATATTTATATTTAGTATATTATTTATCATAGAATGTTTATATTCAAGTTATATAAAGACATTCTTTAATACCAGGGAACCATGACATGAATATACTTCTTACAAGCCTTCCTGTTGCCTCATGTGGTGAGTTGCCAGATTTTGAACACTCTGATGAGAAATATCAGCTATACCAGCCTCCAAGTAAATTACTGCAATCTGTATTCTCTGCAAACATGCAGTGACTTATTCTTCAGGGGAACAAGAAAAATCAAGAAAGATTGCTAGGTTTAAAAAAACCAACCAAACAAGCTTTTTTCATTGTTTTTTTTTTTTACTTTAATAACCTTTTTTATTAACCCTTTACCATGTACTTAAAAAAAAACAAAAATAAAGAATAGCAGTGAATCATCGAAGAAGTCACTGAAGTCAAAAAAGTGTTCCGTAGTTTTGTTTGAGAAAATAATCTCATGGATGCTTTTAAAATGTTAAATCATGTTAATATATTTCAATATGAAATCTTAACAGAGTTAAGATTTCTTTTCCCCTTAAATAAATTAGTCAAATGTCTTTTTGTTATTACAATAATAATATCTTGCATTTGGGGGACTTTTTAACTGCTTATATCTTTAGGAATTTATTCTATTTTTCAGGCATGTTGGCAGTTAGTTAGATGTAGAGTCCTACATGTAGCATTTGTTCAAAAATGTAAAGTTGATCTGATTAGGTCCTTTCAGAGAAATACAGAATTGTGAGGTTCATTGACTCTTTTAATTTACTCATTATTAGCCATACTTAATTTCGTGCTGAAATATGTCTTCTTTAGGATTTAAGGCTTTATTACACTAATACATATCATTTATAAGCAGAAGTGATTTCCATTTTCAGTAATGATTTCCTAATCATTCCCAAAATTACCTTGAGTGTAGAAATTCACTGAATTGTTGAAAAGGTATGGGAAGGAACATCTTGCCTACGATGAACACAGTCCTATTTTGCATTCCTTGGGGCTCAGGAAAATGAACTGATGCAGATTATTCCAGTCAAGGGATTGCTCAGGCCCAAACTGGGTTCTGTTGCAGTCATGACTGTTGGAATTCTGACTAATCCTCTCTGATACCAGTCAGTTGTAATTTTGTGTTGCTGCTCCAAGCAGAGTTGACTGAATATAATGCCCAGCATTGGTTGCTCAAGGGTAGCTGTGTAAAAACACGAACTGCTCATTGTTAGCCCCAGGAAATAATCCCAGAATCCCTTAAAGTCCAAATCCTCGAACTTAAGCAGCAGTGCTGAAAATGCAGCTTACACAAGCAGTCAAACACTGAACCATCTTGTCTCAAGGACCTGGATGTACCAAAACCCTTAGAATTATTCCAAGTTGTCCTTGGAATATTCACTTGCTCAGTGTTTTGGGAAATCCATTAACAGAGACCCTGAGATGTTTTGTAGCACAAACCCTCAAAAGCCCTGGCTGTTGTTAAACATCTCACATTCTTATCTTCCTTTCAGCAAATAAACCATTTACAACGCAGTCACAAAATTGGTATTAAAAACAGAGAAAAACAATTAAAATTAAGATCAGTGCTCTGTGTAGGCCAAGTTTCCCCTTCTCATGTTTACCTAATTTTGTTTAATTTCTGTCCTTCGTGTCATTATTTTTTTAAACTTTTATCCCTGGTAATTAACCACAGTAAAGAAAAGTAAATGTAGATCTTGGAAATTACGCTTGTGGGATCACGTCACATTTTAAGATACTTACCACAAGCAACATAAGAATTTCTTCTGTGCTTGTTTAGTCAGGCTTTTGTTCTGAAATTGTCACAGTTCTGTAAATAGAGGAGTTAGGAGCTTTAATCTGTTCTGTTTATATTTCTCACCGTATAAAATATCCTCACATGTAAGCTTTAAAGAATATGAGATTACAGGGAGGTGTATTTATTAGATGATTTTTATTTCCTTAGATTATTTTAGGCAATTATTAGTCTTCTAAAAGGCTGCTTGCATGAATCAGATGTGTGTTTCCTTTTATAGAAATTAACTTCAAGATGCAAAGTTCCTTCCAGCCCTTGCTACAGTAAGAGTTTTGTCTATCAGTTTTCAGTGTTAGGTGGTGGGGTTTTTTTTCAAATTTCCAGATTTGCAAAGTATGGAATATGTGGGGGGCAATCAGATTGTCTTTCAAAAATATTTGTGTCAGTAATAGACCTCTGAACTGAAAGGTTAACCTCTAATAAACAAAGGAAATTTAAAAAGATTTCATTACAAAAGAAGTTAATCTAGAATGAGGATATCTTTTTTTAGACATAGTTTATCCCTAGTGAGAGAAAGCTCTGAAATGTGGCCAGTTCTCAGCTCTTTAAAACATCAGCTTAGCTTATTAAGTTTCCAAGTTGACATCCTGGCTCAGAAAGTACTGACACATGAATAAAAGGATAAATTCAAAAGTTGTTGCAAGGGCTTGTATTTCACTTCCAACTTCTAAGCTTGTTCAAGTGCAAGTCACACTTGAATTCAAGTGAGCCTTGAATATAAAACAACATTGGTTTTTGTCATGAAGAGCTGATGGCTGGCAAAGGAGAGATTCCTTGGGATTTTTACAGTGTGGGAGTACTCATGTACATCAGTGATGTACTGTGAAAATCTCTCCGCAGAATTCAGATAAAATCTTCCAAAGATCTGGCTATCAAAAATATTTTATTGTAGATGGAAACACCTTTATATTTTCAAAATTGCAAGAAATCTCTCCCTCCCCTTTTAGTAAGGATGACTTTAATATGTGTTTCTGACTACAGAACAGTAAATACAGTGTTAATACAATAATAGAAAGGTTTGATTGAGAGTGAATTTGCAGTTTGTTTCTGTCAGGAGTCTGTGAGAACAATGTTTTGTGGTAAATAAATCCTTTACACTCACATGTCAGTAAAACTGAGCTATGTAGATAAACCCATCATAGTATTCAGAGTGTAAGTTGTTGATCCTTACTGGGATACCACAGGCAGTTGAAAATGAAACCGAGATTTTTATACCATTTTGCAAAAAACACATTTCCCTTTTCTTATATTTTACCCCCTTTAATCCGTAGCACCTAAACGGACATGTTTCATTTTCACTTGAAGGGAGTCTCACCTGGAAACAGCCCAATGGTGAAAATGTGCCGTACCGTGGGATGAAGTGGAGAAGCTGAACTTTGTCAAAAAAGACGTTTTCAGGAATCTTTTAAATAGTTTTATTCATATAGTCTGTGTCCTAGCTCATAGCTGAATTATAACACAACACTTTTTATTGAGTTAATGTATCTTTTCTACAGGTCAGGAAAAGATTTCAGTTGTGTCCTCTGCTCTGTTTTCTCATTCAACAACTGGTTAACTGCACTTCACCCTTAAATAAAGTAGTAGAAAGTAATTACTGGTGGAGACAGGTTGCTGAATAAGATGAACCAGTATCTAATGCTATGAAGCATAAAATTTCTTACATGCTGTTGCTGAAATTAATGCTGACATTTAAAGTAGTTCATATGTTTGAAGCAGGATGGCAACTTTACTTCTCATCAGTAATTCTATATTTAAAGCCAGCTTGTTTCGGTCACCCTACTCAGCAGTTTTGAAGTAAAGGAGATGTTGGATGTACTGGCTTTTATTTTAGTTATTTAAGCAATTTAATGATGCTTGAACAGGATATTCTTTTGGATTGGCTAAGGGTTTTGATGCAGTGCTTTTAAGGAGCATTCTAGAACATAACCCAGCAGCATGGGCATCACGATGCTGGTTCCATCCACTGGTGTTATGTGTGGGTTTCTCAAACAATCTTGTGCATTTGGGAAGCCCATGCTGTGCATGAGTCTGAATTTCTTTTATGTTGTTTTTCAGAACAGATAAGAGGGGGTAATAAAATCTGCTTTGTTTTTCTTCTCGAATTTCTTTTTTTTTTTTTCCCTCACCGGCTTTTTTTCCGCAATAAAAAAGAAAGAGATTTGGTAATTTGCTGCTCTTAGGGAATTTGGGAAGAGTTGGGGGTAACAGTCTGTATTTTGGCTCTTTAATTCAAGAAGGATTCTCATAAATTGTAGCTTCTGGTCACACAGCAAACTCTGGGTAAGTAGCTGTGGTTTCAATTGCCAGTCGAATGAAGACAGTGTGCACTGGGGCTGTGCAAATAGAGCCATATTAAAATCGGGCTGGAGGGTCTGTGCCATGGTTTTAGCAAAACCACAGTCATTGCACTTCTGCCTTTTCAAGTATGAGGACAAACTTTGGAGATAACCATCTAGTGATCTTTGTGTTCAGCTGTGTTTTCTGATATTTAAACTTTTCGTCTCATATTGGCTACAGTACAAGGTTTTAGTCTCTAGTCTGTAGGCAGGGATGCTGTTCTCCAGTGTTCCCACCCTACAGGTAGTGGGCTGTAAATTGCATTCCGGGGCTGCTTAATTCTCTGACCATTGCTACAGCATGTAATTAAAAGATGTTTATTCCCTTGAGGATGCCCCAAGGTGATTATGGATCTCATTTTGATGGCTGGATCTAGTTTCAATTCAGGGTCTTCTAAATAACTTAAAGCTAAGGTTAGTTCTTTATCTGAGCTCAGACTGGTTCAGACTAATTCACTTGGTTTACTTGGTTTAATTTAAAAATATTTTGTAGTGTCATTTAAATGTGGGAAGGTTTTTATAACAGTTTGAGGAAATAATGGTTTCTGTGATTATTATAACCCGTCATACATCAAACTAAAATGAATATGAAGCCTTTATAGAGAACCTATTCCTAAGTTGTTTTGGTCTCTTTGTTCTGTGAGAAGCCACCAGGCATTTTTGAGTATTGAAGGAAAAGCAGGATAGCTTTATTGGGGTTAGAAGAGAGATAAGAAAGCGGGGAAGAAGCAGGATTTGTTGAGTGGTTAAAAGTGTTTCTGATAGTTGAAGCTTTGGAAGAAGACTTGATTTGCTGTCATTGTTGTCCAACAAGTCCTGTTGTTTGGGCCGTTCTCTGGGAGCAGCCACACTGTTCCTGTTAAACATGAGCATCCATGTGTTACTCCTTAGCTTTCCCGTTGACAATGTGAATTTGTTCTCTAAAAACCTCCCCAAAGCTGGTCATGAATATATGTCCAGAAACAATGAGCAGAAAACCTAAGACAGTCTGGTGATGGAGCATAATGTGTGTTGGGAATATGAATTATTTCCAAGTGGCAAAATAGCAAGCAGAGATGTAGAACTTCTCCTAGAGAAATTCTAATTGAAATTACTATGTCATACAACTAAAACATACCGTTTACAGACACTAGAATGTGTTCCACCTCCCTTTCCTGCCAGGGTCTACAAGGTTCTAACACATCCTACAATTCAAACGTTGTCATTCACAAAGCCCATGGGATAGGGATATCAGAAAAAGAACTATAATCAAGGAATCTCTGAAATTTTAGTTTGGCTTCATCTGTGGTGGTTCGAGAGCTATTGCCCTGTTCTTTGTGAAAGGGAAGCCAGGACTGAGGCAGGATGAAGGCTCCTAATTTTTCTTGTTGGTTAAATTCAACAGGGTTTAGTCCTGTTAAGAGGAGAGGGGCATGACTTTCCCATCCCTGGAAGTGTCCAAGGCCAGGTTGGGTTGGGCCCTGAAAAACCTGGTCTAGTGGAAGGTGTCCCTGCCCATGGCAGGGATTTGGAAGGAGATGATCTTTAAGATCCTTTCCAAGCCTTAACATTCCATGATTCTGTGATGACCCTTGCCGCCCAGTGTCAAGGAAGTTCATTGCACAATATATAGAAGGATTAATTAATTAATTACTTAAGAAGAGCACTCATATTGAAATCCTACCTTTTGACTTCATGCAGCAGATGCCATGAGCTACATTCTGCTGTAACCTTATTGAAGTGATTCAGGGAGCCATTAAAAGGAGCCTGCTTCAAGAATGCCAGCTTGATATCAGGTCACTGGCCGTGGGTTTATGGAGCATCAGCCCACCAGGATAATCATGTAATTTATTAAGGAAGAAAGTGGTGATTCAGCATGGATAGGAATAGTTGCCCAGAACAGCAATTATTGACAAGATTTTAGTGTCATTGTGCTGAAGAAAGTTGTAACTGCAAGATTAGAGATGCCTATCATCAAGTAGCCAAATGAATGTTTTAGTTCAGTGAGTTAATTAGTAAATTAATTTTTTTTTTTTAAATTAGTAATTTGAGTAATTGATTATCTTGAAATTTTCCAAAGCTTTGGATGGATATCTTGCCCCTCTTCTGTATTTCTCATCAAGAAACCTGATTCTTGGAAGTACTGTGCTACACAGGAGGAGTTTTCTCTCCTTCTCCTTACTTGGCCAGCTAGGGGAATAGTCAAATAAAGGATCAGTCCTGTGGTACTATTTAAACCGTGTTACGATAGAAAAAGAAGGCTTTTGTTTCTAAAAAGAAAAATAGTAATAATAAATTAAATTTAAAAATTTAACAACCTCTACATGCCATCCAATGAATAATAATTATTTCCTTGAAAACTGAAAGTTCTTTATACCATTTAATAGGATTTTAACAGTTGCCAGTAAAGTTTGCATAGCAAAGTGCAGAAAGTGACTCAACCCTTGGCATGAGCAAGAAATGCCATTGCAGCTTAATGACAATTCTGTTACTGTTTTACTTAATATCAGATTTTTTTTTTAAATTTTCTTTTGTGCCAGTTACGTGAAACATTTCTTGCCACAATAGTGTTGGCAAAAAGAGAACCCATACCCCAAAGTACAGGCTTAATTTGTGCCAGTGATATGTGGCAATTCTGTTTTGTACAGTTTGTTTAGTATATGAAGTTTCATATATAGAAGTTGTACTTCTTTGAGAAGTGAGTTCATTCTGATTTCTTGAATTCCTATCAATAAAAGAAATAAATTTACTTGGAAATAAATTGGCGTTTTTTGAAAGTAAACTTATGGTGGGAGAAATCCCCTGCAAACACTAGTAAGTGTATTCTTACACTTTGATTAAAGTACATGCTAAGCACAAATTTTAACCTTTTAAATCACTGAACTTTCAATGAAAACTGCTGCCTTACTATAACAACACTGACGAACAGCATAAGAGGATAGTTAGTGGAAAATTTGAAAAGTTAAAAAATTGTCCGAAGATTTTATTTTTTTTATACTTTTTTTTTTTTGAAAGTATTCAAAAGTTTATTTAATGTGTGTGTTGTGTTCCGTGAACGAAACATATCTCTAAAATAAAAACTGTCTGAAAGATGGGATTTTTTTCTTCATCTACATTTAGGCCAAAGGTCTGTTTTCTGCAAAACTTATGTCTGTTTTAACTTACACAGTCGTTTTGACTACTTCTCTGTGTTGATCACTAGTTAAAAATAGTTGGCTAAATTGTTTATAAATAGCCTGAAGAATATTTGGGAAGTGGCACGAATATTTTACGATATCAGGGCAAAAGGCTCACGTAGCACGAGGTGAGTAAACCCCGCGTTAAAACAGCGCAATTCCTCACACAGTAGTTTGGTTTTTTGCATCTCTTAAATGTTTGTGTTTCTCTTTCTGCCTTCAGAAGCCGTGCAGGGTCGAGCCAGGCGTGTGTGGACGCACTCACACGTGCTCCCACGCGGAGCTCCCCGTCGCAGCATCCCCCTTTGTTGCTCGTCTTGGTGCTCTGACTTTCCACACTTCGACTTCCCCTGCTCCACATTTGAGTGTGAACATCCTGGGGGGGCATTCTTTCATGTTTGCAGTTGCTCAGAGTTTCCATCTGCTTTTACTTGACTTGTGGTTGTGAAGATCATGCTTGGCCCATGGGATCTTACACAGTGCCGAGAGGATGTGGAGTTTTGTCAGCCAGGGAAATATGTCTGGCTTTTTTTTTTTTTTTTCTTCTTTTTTTTTTTCTTCAGCAGCTTTCATATGCTTCTCTTCTTGTGTGGTCCCACTAAACTGAGTATATTTAACAGAAATACTCTCCCTCTCTATCTTCTGTGCGCTGCTGTCTTTTAGGCAGTCTGTATAAGAAATCTGAGATCCAAAAAATGTTGGTCCTGACTGAAAACAAGGTAGTGTTACACAGAAAGGTACTTTAATAGTTGCACATTCCAAATTTATAACAGCATTCCACATTCTGGTTATGGACAAGTCTTAGTGGATCTGCAGTTACCAATAAACATCCCAGTTATATCTTTCTTGAATATTCTGTGCTTTCTTTTTGCAGGCACTGCTACAATCTACAGTTCAGCAGCAAGAAGCAGCTATTGAAAAACAGTATATACTAGCCATTGAAAAACACTCTCACAAATGTGAAGAGCTTCTCAATGCTCAGGTATGGATGTGCACATGCAAAAACCTTCATGATTTTCTCTTTGTTTCAGCTCCTTTCTGTTTGAAAAAAATATTAATGTATATGATCCCCAGAGAAAATAATCAGTCTTTGGCCTCGAGTCCTCAGCCTACCAGTAAACACAAGTATTTAAAAATGCAGAATAAATAAGGACTCTTCATCTGTATCAAGCAGATTCAAGAACTTGTAGCACTGAGAAAAAGTCTCACATCAACTTAATACTTACTCCTTTAACAGCTGCCATTTTCTCTAGTCAGAAACCAAGCAGTCATGTTTAATTTAGGCAGTTAAAGGCAGGATTTGATTGTATGGGATTCACAGGAATTTTTGATCCAAATTTTTTGATAGTTCTTAGGTGATCAACACAAACATCTGTTGTCCACCCCTATTTTTATTTCATAGAAATCTTATCTAAAAAATGAAAAGCTGGCTATGAGGAATTACATAATATCCAGAAATATTATATAATATACATATAATAGGCCTAAGTTGGTTCACTTACCATGACTTGAGTAAAAATACACTTCATAGCAAGTATTTGAAATCACATCAATCGCTGTTGATTATCTGAACAGTGTAAACCTGGTTTGCTATCAATAGGATCTTGGTTTTACTTAAGTGCAGCTCTTGAATCAAAATAACAATGACCATTAGTATAGATGTTTAAAAGAAAGAAAAGGCTAATTTGCTCATAGCCCCCTGAAGTTGCTTACATTGCAATTAACAGTTACCTTTTAAGTACTGTAAGCAACAGTTCAGATAAAAAATACAAAGGATAATATTTTTTTTTCTTTTTTCTTGGGATATATTAGATCTGTATGCATCAAAAGTCCTCTTGAAGCACTGCACCATTTTCAAAAGTGTTTTAAGACCATTTGACTGTTCTGACCATATCAATTAACTTTTAATGCAAGCCTGTATTAAATACAAAAGCATCTGTTTAAACAGTATTAAGGAAAGACATAATTATCTGGAGAAATCAATTCCATCATGAATGAGGGGTTTATTGCACAGAATTACAGGTGTTAAGTGCTCTGCCTTAAAAGCAAGTAAAGAGAAAATGTTTTGTGTTATTCAAATGAACATATAATTTACTGGCTTGATATCGCTTTCTGAATGTTAAAAAGCAGTGAATCTCATGAAATTTGGAAGTGTCATAGGATATCACATCTTCTTTTTTGTTCCCTTCTAATGCTCTTACCTTACAAGCAGTATTTTGCCTTCAAAATTTAAAGCCCATGTAAAGCTTTGCCAACCCACATAGTTTTTTGTCCTCATTTCCTATTTCTTTTAAATTTTCTACTGTTTTATCTCATGTGATAAATCCTTTCTCGTGCTTTCTTCCCAATCTCACGTTCCCCCTAAATTCCCATAACCCTCCCTCCCAAAACTGTCTTTGAGAAGGAGGAAAGGCTGGTTTTCTCCTCTTTTCTTTAGGGTCTTGTTGGAGTTAATTGAGCTTTCTGATTTTTTAAGATTTATTTTGTCAGGACAGGTTGAAATCCTGCCTAGAGAGGTGCCATCCTGCCAATACATTCAGTGCACAAGGCCATGTTTTCTAGGACAGGGGAAGATGTGAAAGGCCTGGTTTTGTAGTTTTATCCCGGTTTCCTGCAGGACAAATACCTGCAATTCATCTTGGAATTGCTGGGAGCAAAGGCTGAGAGAACTGGGATTGTTCAGCTGGAAGAAGAGAAGCTTTGGGGTGACCTCATTGTGGCCTTCCAGGATCTGAAGGGATCCCACGAGGAAGATGGAGACTGTAAAAGTCCTTTACAAGGACAAGGGGAATGGCTTCAAACTGACAGAGAGCAGGTTTAGATTGAATATCAGGGAGAAATTCCTCCCTGGGAGGGTGGGGAGGCCCTGGCACAGGTTGCCCAGAGAAGCTGTGGATGTTCCATCTCTGAAAGTGTCCAAGGCCAGGTTGGATGGGGCTCTGAGCAACCTGGGCTGGTGGAAGATGTCCCTGCCCATGGCAGGGGGTTGGAACTGATATTTAAGGATGATATTTAAGGTTCCTTCCAACCCAGGCCATTCAGTGATTCTGTGATGCCACCATCTGAAAAAGCAAACCAGGCTTCTGTGACATATTCAAGGGCAGCAGTGTTCTGATATCCTTAATCAATGAACAGGACAAGAGAACTCTTCTGCTCTTTGCCAAAAATTAGTCAGTGTTGTACACTGAAGTTTTAGGAAAGCTATGCATGTCAGTTTTATGTTTCTAGCTTTTGAGGACATCAGAAAATGTCATTGGAAAACTCATATGAGTTTATTACAAGTTGGAAAATTACGAATTTCATCCTTATCTGTTTTCTGAGACACAAACATTTGATGGTGACCTTCTGGAAATGAACACCAGCTTTGATATTGTGGTTATGATAAGTAATTTTCCCTTTTTTTTATCTTGCACTTTTCTTTCCCTGTCTTGATGCTCTCCTTCCTTACTGTCTTCTAAACAGTGTGAAGCAGGAGTTCACACTGTGAGTGGGGAGGGATTAAAATATATGCGAAGTGAGTTTCAGAGCACACATTTCCATCCCAAATTATGACTTGACGAAATTCCTGATTTTCACTGTGCCTTCTTGACTAAACGATATTAATCAGAGGTACAACTGGACATTCTGTGTAGTGTTTGAATGTAGTTCAGGGGGATATATTTTACTGTGGTCCTTAATTATGTTGGCCTCATATTTTCCATTTTGATTCATATAAAAAAGAATGAAGAAAGACAAGGACTAGAAGTATTTAATTTTGTAGTTCAGTTGCATCCTTTCCTGAGCTGAGCTGCTTTTCTTCTCCTTGGTTAACCCTTTAGGATGTGTGACCTGCACTTTTCCTCTGTGTAGAGCACAGAGCATATGTGTGTATTATGTGCTGAATTCTTTGCAGTGGTTCAAGAAGCCATAGGGGTGCAATTGCTGAGACAGAACAGTACTAGGAGTGTCATACAAAAAGAAAAGAACTCAGGAACTCAGTTAAATGCGTCCTCTGCACTTCTGCACGTTGGTATTTTTGGTGATGATTTTACGCTGTGCTGTGAAACAAATCTTGTGTTTGTAGATGCAACATTCAAGATAAGCAGTTACCCCCATGTCTTTAATCCTTTTTCCACGCTATCATGAAGCTGGCTGTCATTTGTGTGACAAAGAGGAGTTCAAAGTCTGTTGGATGGTGCATGAAATCCTTTGCCCTTTCTTTGAGGCACACTTAGAGAAGCGCTGGTTTATCTTCAGCTTGAAGACAGTTTGCTGAAAGGTCAGTCAGAATAGAAGTTCCATTTTCCTGGAACTCAGTCTTTTTTAAAGCTTATGATGCTTTCAAGAACTGCTTGAGGACAAGCAGAAAACTAGTGTGACAATAGCCATGAGCTTCTGGAATCTGATAGGTACCAGTGTTTGAATGACGCATTTTGGTGCATTTTGCATAACTTTTTGTGAAAACTGCCACTGTGCCCTCCCCCCCCGAATTCCTAAAATGTCAAATGTAAAAAGCACTTTTCTTATAGAGCAAGTGATTGTTTGTATGCCAGGGAAAATGTTTATTTCATTCAACTTAAGTCCTAGTCAGGAGGTGTCACTTCCTAAGATTTCAAATATTGTTTTTATATCGACTCATAATGTGCAGCATGTTTCTATAATAATGCTTAGTTTATGAACTTGGATTTTTTTTTTTTTTTTATCCTTTTGTAAGCAAAAGAGGTTCTATATTTTTCCCATCTGTAGGTGGGAGTTGTGGAATCTATTTAATGCCTGATCTTGAAGGGAGCATATGCAAACTAGATTCTTAGAGAATTGTGAATATTTGCACTTTTAGGAGACACTAGCCAATTCTTGCAATGAGAGTAGTAACCCAGACTTGCAGACTGAAAAAAAATGAGGACTGTGGTGGGCATAACCTTTCTGGTTCATTAATTCCAAGTGTGATAGGCTGGGAAATTCTTGAGAGTGCTTGCCATGTCCCCTTCTTTGGACATTTCCTCTCAGTTCTCAGAAATCTCATAGTTTGCTGCTGTGGAAATATTTGTTTATTCATTCCCTTCAAAACCAAGTACTTCCTATCAGTCATTCCTGTTACATTTTCATCGAAGTTGCTTTCACATAATTCATCAAGATGTGTCTTTCCAGGTCTGCTGCTCTTCTGCCAAGAGCAAAGTTGCACTTTCTCAGAACTTCTCTAGTAGTTCCTGATTATGTATTATTTATTAGAATCCTGTTCCCAATTTGAGTAATTTATTCCTAAATTCGTAACACTTCAATGTACCTGTGTTTATAGAGAGAATTAAAATAAAAAATAAAAAGTCTGATGTGTCTTTGCTCTGTGTTTTCCTTGTACATGTGTTGACTTTGTATCCAGTATTGTTCAGCGTTTACCTCCCAAAGTCAAAGTTGTATTGCTGAGGTCAGAAAAGGCATATCTATTTTTATTTTTAAAAAATTGCAGACCCTTAAGAGGGTGCTTTAACTTCATTTCAATATGCCCACTCTCACATGCTAGTTGGAGGATGATTTTGCAGTCCCTTTGCACTGTTAGCTCAGCCAAGGATACTTTCAGAGTCTCAACCAAAAATCTTATTTGGAAATTACATTTGCTTTCTTGGATTTGTCAAGTTGCACTTAAGAATAGCTCTTTAGAGTGATTCCCCCCCCCCCCTCTGTTTTTTGCTTATATAACTGGCTACCCTCAAACCTTCATTACCTGTTATGAATTTAAACCACCAGCTCTTGTCAATACTGAAAAGCTAAGTAATATTAGTATGATTTTTCTTCTCAACTATTTTCTGTTGGCTGTTGTTGAAAAAAAATTGTTTTTCTTCTGTTTCGCTGTCTTCCATTACTGAATATTTTGCTGTTTAGATTGCTTGTATTTTAGAAGTTCATTTGCTTTGAGTTTTCCTGATAGATGGACCCATTTGGTGAGAACTCATACAGGCTATGAAATGAATTAGATAACAAAACAGAAAGAGTAATTGATACTTTTTATTCTCCTTCATGTTTTTATGGAGTTCCTTATCTCTGTATCCTCAGGACCTCAAAGTTTGTGGGTTTTTTAGTAGTCTCTATTACTGTGTACTCTTTCCAAGAAAAGTATTTTCATTATTAGATGCCTTTATATAGCTTCTTACTTTATTAATAAAAACAATGAAGCACTTAGGCAGCAAAATGCTTTAAGCTTAATTTCATCCTCTGTTGTGCCTCAAACTGTACAGTTTACACACCATCTTTACGATGCTGGGTGGAACCCTGAGTACAAGTATATTCTTAGTTATTTTATTACTGCTATTATAATTTTTCTTTACAATTGTTTTAACTTTTCTGGTTCAATAATGTTCTGCTGATTCCTGAGCTTTCTCTCAGAAAATCTTTGCTGCTCTGTCAGCCCCTTGGACCTCAAACTGGCAAAAAGAGACAGTTCAACCATGCAGTAATAAGTTATAATTTGAGGAAGTGGAAATATGTAACAGATGTTGGAATCCTTCAGGCAGATTTTCCACCTTGCACTGCCAAACACTCAGATGCCACAGATGATAGTGAGGACAGTGTAAGAAACCAGTTACAATTACCAGATCTCATAATTTGACTTAGGAAGGGTGGGCAAGAAAAGGTGCAGCACAAAAGAATATGCTGCTGGATGCAGCCAGCAGAGAGCTACTATGAGTGTTTTAATAAGGTTGCCTGTTTTCCTCAGGATGATGCTTTGGGTGGGATGTTGAAAGGGGAATATTTTGATAACATTACAAAACCATGATGCCATAACTCTGTGTGTTTTTGTTGCGTCACCTCCCTCTCCCACGGATAACCATGACTTGTGTTATTTCTTCCTACTGCTCCATTCCTTCAGGAGAAGCAGAAATAAAAGTGGGACTTTGTTAAAATGGGTGGGCAGATGGGAATTGGTGAGTTCTTAAAAAGCCCCATCCAGTGGTTCATTATTCCTGCTGGTGAATGAAGTGATGAAACATTTGGTAAATCATTCTGAAGATGACTTTTCCCACGTCTCAAGGGATAGTTCTGTGTTCATATGTAATGAAGGTACAAAAAAACCCATAAACACTGGAGGTGAGATGATGCCTCGTTTTTCTTCTATTAAACTACTACAATTCAGTTTCATTGGATTAAAAAGTTCAGTAGATATTTGTGACAAGAAAAACTAGTCGTTCACTGAGGGTGAATTGGAAACATCAATGTCCCAACATACTGAGTTTTGTCATGATGTCATTAAAAGAAGGTTCCAAGTGTCATTTCATTACTGTGTGAAAATTGTTTCCTCAGATGAAAGATCTGTGAGAGAGGGAAATACCAATTATTTGTGGCAGTGATGCTACAAATAATGCAAGGTATTTTTGTCCTGTTTAGTATTAGGATATTCATGTTAACTTTGCTTGTTCTGTGAAGTTCTTTGCTGGTTTGTTTTTGAATTATTATCTAACTGACTACTATAAGCTATGAATAGCAGCTAAGAAAATGATTTTATCCATGCAGAATTTGGTGATCCATGCATGATCCTCTCAATGTTGAGAAGGAATCTGCAGTGCCCAAAATAATTATATCCTTGTTTGTGGATGATATCCTATGCACATTTCCTTTTAAATGAAACAGTACAGGACTCAGAAACTATCTTTTAAAAAAGTATTTCAGTTCATGCAAGACACCCTATTTTCTGTTTGACTTTAAATTTGTAGTTTAGGATTAACAGGAATATGGAATTATGGAATGGAATTATAACTGTAATCAAGTAGAATTTAGTATTAATGGCTTTAATGCAGCCTTTCAGTTGTAAAATAGCTCATCTCATGCATTATTTCGTTCATTCCATGAGTTCTCATAATATATACTATGTGATCCTTCAAATTATATTTACCTGAAAGAAAAATGTCACTATTCTGCAGAAATAAATTGAATATATAAAAATAACAAAATAGACTGACTAGTTGCTATTGTGATTGAATCTGTTTACAATGTCTTCTGTGACTCACATTCCAGGAAAAAAAAAAAAAAGAAAGATTTTTTTGATTTCTTTTTTACAGGAATCAAGAAAAACCACAGGACCTCTGTATTTATATTTGAATCTACATCAAACGATTTTCCTTTGGAACCACTGCCTAGAGAACTTCTTGCAGGGAGGAAAACATTATAACCTATTTTTGAATGCCTTTTGTTTTAAGTTAATTTTCACAAGACTCTTCTTGACCCTCTCACGCTACTTTCCAGAGAGTAGGGTAGAAATACCAGTATTTCTCTCCACTTTGGAATAATACTTTTTAGAAAAGTTTGGGGTTTTGGTGTTTTGGTTTGTTTTTTTTTTTTTTTTTGAAATCTCTCATGTCTCACTGGGTCATCATGTCCCACTAGAATTTGCTCTTCAGAATTTTTTTGCAGCTCAGAATTTTGCACTCTTAACCCCGTACTCCCTGACTAAGGAGTAAAAGGAGGTAGCACAGCTTTTTGAGAAAGAAGAATAAATAAGAGTACTAGGCTATAGAAATGAGGTAAAATAATGCATTAAAGAGCTATACAATTTTTTTGTGCATCACATTTCCAGTTCAGGACATTTATTTGTGTAGCCATAACTTTTTATCAGTTTGCATTTTTAGATTGATTTTTTTTTTTAACTTGTTTTCTGATTCTTGGATCGTAGATTGATAAGGGACACCCTCAATTCAGCTTCCATTTAAAAACTCTGTGGACAATCTGCACAGGTTAGGGGCTTTTTTTTCCAAATGGAAGGCTCCATTCACATCTTCCACAGGGAACCTGGAAGAGAGTGGAGAAAGTGGCCTCTCCAATGTTTGGGAATCAAAATTCAGTCTATGTGTGGTACTTGAAGGCTCAAAGCTCTTCCTTTGTTGCTTTAGTGCTGTCCAGCAGAGAGAGGAACATGTTCATAATGCTGACCTTTGGAAACTGGAAATGCTGACTGAGATTGGTCCATCTCACGTCCTTCCTATGGCTTTAATTGATAATTAATGAGATAAACCTGCTTAGCTGTAGGCATTTAATTCAGTGTGTAGGATCCTTAATTCAGCAGTGGTTTCTATGGTTTAGAGGCCTTTACTATAGCTCAACAAAAAAATCTACAAGCCAAGTAAATGAACCTAAAACATCCTATTCCTGTTAGCTAAAAATACAAGGGTACTTGAAATTGTCACCTTTTTAGCCTTCAACTCCCTTTAATGAAAAACCAGCTGAGGGAGCACTGACTGTATATAAAGTTCATCCTGGCCATAAAGTCTTCATACAGCTAGAAATGTACCATACCACATGGCTTCTATGGCATAGAAACTTCTTCTTGGAGGGTATAGAGTTGATTTTAAAATCTGAAATGCAAAGCTGGTTGCCCTAATTAAAGAATAGTTCCAGAGGGGTTACAATAACTTATGTGCAGAGACATTTAAACTGAGAGCTTGGAACTCTGTTCATACATTCATTAATCATTTCCTTGAACTACTGCTTTTTTTTTTTTTCCCTAAGTCTGTCAGGTTGCTGTCATTATACAGAAATACTAAAATTTCTCTGATTGTTGTCAGAAGATGGAGGGCACAGAAACCTTTACTGTCCATAATAAGGAATTCAGGTGCATTGAGGTGCATCCTTTTCTAGACCACCAAGCTTGCTTTACATCCTTTTAATAAGCACAACTTTCAAGGAGATTCCATGGCTCCCTGTGAAGGCTGATAAAACTGTGGGGCGTAGTACCTTGGGGAAAAAAAATGCTTGATAAGTAATTAAATTGCATATTAATTATGTGCAGAATGGAAGTTTCCATGTCACATCCATACTATCTATGCCAGATGGGCTTTCTGGACTCAAGACCTGTTTCAGGGAGAAGGATTTTGTGCAATATTCTATACAATTTTCTCTATTTCTGGTTATTTTTTTTCATTTAATTTATGTAATTTAATAGCTTAAGGTGTGCTTCTCTCTGAAAAACAAAACTGACCAAATATAGATTCTGAAGCCAAATAAACAGTTCTCCAAGGTATTTCTCTAGGTCTAATACAAAGAGATTTTGCTTTACGAGGCTTTATGGACAGGTGTTGCAACATTTGAGATGATTTATGAACTTTTGGAAGTTCAGATGTGAAGGCAATCATCTATGGGAGGATTATACCACATGAATAAGCATTTATATTATATTAGGAAAGGATATGCCAAGCTATTCACAAGAGACTCACAGTCATGAAATTCTAAATGTTGTAGTACCATGAGAAGTAGGGGTGCTATTTAATGTAAAGTTGCATTGAATTATGGCAGAAGTCAATAACTTTTCTTTTGAAAGCACTCTAAACGTGCTCACAAGTACTTACCTCTATTATCTTGAAAAATATGAACTAATGTGTTTTTATAAACAGACACAATTCTTCATAAAGTTCTTACTGAATGTCAATGAATTCCACAGAACTCCAAATGTGATACCACATAGATCTAATCTACCAAGGAGATGGGAGAGGTTTGCTCAGTCAAAGCAATCACACTGCAGTCACAGCCTTCATTTTTATGGTAATTATTCCAACCCAAACCATTCTGTGGTTTAGTTGTGCATTCTCTTTGCAGCAAGGGAGATCAGGAATTTTCAGGTGTCTGTATGATAAGAAGTTTTGATCCCAATATCCGCATTTTTCAGGATTGTAGATCTCCTACAGGTTTATGAAAATTGAACTGCTGTGCAGTGGCATGGAGGGCTGTAGTCATAAATCTGTTTTCACTGGCAGGGAGGATTGACATTAGTTTTCTCCATTGGCTGTGGATAAATATTCTATATTTTATTAATGCAAATGTCTGCATTGTTTCAGGACTTGCAGGATGAGCTTAGATGTCTTCTTAAACATACATGTAAAATAAAACTTGAAAACTGCCCTGAAGTTTAAAAGCTGGAAATTGCGGTCCCATTGAGAATGTTGTGAAATACATCTGGTAGATGGCCCACCATGGCAGCTTGAAATGTGGCTGCAGTCTTCATATCTAACCTAGAAATCTGATGGTCACAGTCAAAACTGGAATTATCTGCCTGATGGGCTTAGACTGGAAGCTCTCCTCTTGCTTGAACGAGTTGATTGCTCTTCTGTTGAAGGGGCTTCAAAAATAGAGGTGATTTTGTCTGACAGGCTCTCCTTAGAAACTCCCTTGCTGATTCTTGACGAGTAAATGAAGATTCCATCTTCTGCTTTGCATTAGGAAGCCTTGTGGATCTGTCTGACAAAATATTTGCGCGTGTTCGTTTTGTGCTGTGTCGTCGTGAAATAACACATTTGTGCAGTTGGTCAAGTGAAGAGCCAATAAAATCCATTTATTGTTTCACCTTTGAGTTACTGGGAAAGGGCAATTTCTGTAAGTGCTCCCCTAGTTGAAGGTAATGTCTGAAACTTCTGTGTCCACAAGAAAAGTGAGTTACACATCATTAAGTAGAGCCATGATGTGGATTTCACTGCTCCCTCCACAGGTGTTTTCCATTAGAATATGTCTGCCACATTCAGACCTATTTTAAGTAAATTCACAAGGAAATGCCTCTTTACATGTTTATCCTGGAAGGGCAGATAGGTGTTTTATTTTATAAAGCAGTCTAGAAGTTTTCTATTCTTCAAACGGAAAAATATTTTTCAGACCATAGTATTGCAGTTTGGTAATGTATTTCTAGCTGCCATTAGAGACACTTGAAATTAAAAAATAATAAAATTTGTGAAACAGAAATGCCTGTTTCCTAGGAATTCTGGTGAAAGGGGTATTTGCCTGTGTGTTTGTGTAAAAAATTTGTGTTCTTTATGTACACTTATTTTAATGTAAAACTCTACTGTAACACTTTCCTTTTGGTGATCCTATAAAATATTATTGTGTAATGATGCTGTACGTTAAGGTTATGGTAGATCATCTCTTAAATGACGAGTAAAAAAAAGTACTGACTTGCTGGAAATTCTCTCATGACAAATACCCAGCATCAACCATTTCCAGTAAGAATTTTTAGTTTTGAAAAACAGCTTTGCTCTTACAGACAGAACCTGTATCTTTCAATTGCTTTACTTTATATAGTGAAAAAAAAAATAAGTGAGTTGTGGTATAGACTACGTGGTCACTTCACTTTAGTGTCCCTTTTCTCCTTGAAGAAAGCAGCATTTTCTTTTCCTCACATTTCCTGGCTTTCAAAGTTCATGATAGCACCAATGGTTGAAAACAAAACATTTTTCCTCTGCTCTCTGTACATCTAACTGAGGTGCAGTAAAAGCATAGCTTAAATTCTGCAACTGCTTAAAATATTTAAAGTTTGGTGTTGCTTAAACCCTCTGTGCCATTGAGGTAAGTGTTGCTTTTTTCGACTTCTTTCCTACTCCTCTTCAGACTTAGAGGATATATTAGATATTCAGGAAGCAGAACATTTCTTATTATTGTAATTTTTTTTTTCTTTACATGAAATCATTTAAAGGAGTGCTGTCCATGTAATTTAACTGACTCTACATTGAGAGTCATTTTGTAAGCCACTGAGAAACCTTGGATGTGTTCTTTGCATCTGTTTCAGTAGCAGGCTGTGGTTACAATAATGACTGTTTTCTCCCAACAGCATCAGCGACTTCTTGACATTCTGGAAGCAGAGAAGGAAGTGTTATCCGAAAAGATAGAAGAGGCTTTGATGCAGCAATCACAAAAGCACAAGGTATCGCTTTTGTTTACTACAAAAAAAAAAAAAAAAGGGTCTGATCAGCACCATGGAGATCATTGGGGATGATCCTGTCACACTCACTGACAGGAAGAGGAAGGTTTCTTAAGCACTCTGACAGTTTGAACTTATTTTCAGCCACTCCTCTGTTGTGTATTGCAGTTTAATTTTTCCCAATATTTGCAGGAAGTGCTGGACAAATGTTTGGATGAAGAGAGACAAAGAAGCAAGGAGGCTGTGGCAGCTGCTGCCAAGGTATCTCTGGTTAATTTAGTAGATGTGCAGTGTGGAGTCCATGTGTGTCATTAGAAATACCAAGCTCAGCAGCTCATTTTTATTTCACAACTAAATTTATCAAGCTCTGTGTTCTCATCTGTGTTTAAAAGAAGCTAATTCAGTTAGTCATGAACATACCTGCTATTTCCTATGCCTTGATAGAGTCAGTGCAACTTCTGTGGGGGATTGCCTCTCAATTGTTTACGACAAGAAGTCACAATATTGTAGTTCAGGTATTGCTGTCACCTAAATGTCTGGTTTTGTGGCCTTTCATCATCATTGCATCTTGATTTGAAGGGCTGGGTAGCAGGTCAGCTGCTCATCTTGGGAAGACAATTAGCATCGTGTCTTACTTAACTTTTGTTTAATATGGTTGTTTTCAATTTTTTTTTAAGTTGATGTTTGAGTAAAAGGAAGTATTCAGTTTATAAAATACAATTTTTTCCTGTCTGTTTCATTTGTAAGTGCATTGGTGTTAGGACAGTAATTTTGTAGATGTTAAGCTATCTTTCGTTTCTAATACTGAAGTAGAATCCAGTTGCATGAAATGATCTGGGAAAACTAGTGATGTGTATTACCTAGTGCAGCTCAGAAGGCTATATTAGAATTTTCTGCATGTTTTTATGTGGATTAAATGAGCACTAGCTGAGCAGCTCTCTGAATAACATTCGATTTGTTACATGGTCGATATCTACAGGAAAATGAGGATAATAGAATACCTTGATTTAATAGAGCTTTTTTAAAAATAAAAAATCTATATTTTTAAAATATCTAAGTAAAAAAATCAAGAGCAAAAACCAGCTTTATTTGTTATTTATGAGATACTGTGGTTTTGGCGGGGGGGGGGATTTAAGAGTCCTGCTTGTAACTTCATTTTCCTTTCTGTACCTGCACAAATCATTGTCCACAGGTAATAGCTGCTTCAGGCAAACTTCAATTCATAGTTCAGAAGTGAAAATGCTCGTGTCCAGTATCTTACCAGCTCACAGATCTCATTGGGAGAAGGTGATCTAAAGGATTTAGGCACTCGTGTTGGGTGTGTCACTCATCTGATTGTGCCTCATTTGTTTGCAAGGCTGAGAAAGAAGCAGTGCAGGAAGCTGTTCTGAAAGCAGTGGAGGGGGAGAGGAGGAACATGGAGAAGATTCATGCAGAAGAGAGGAAAATGTGGGAAGCAGAACGTGATAATCATAAAGAGGAGATTGCCCAGGCTGTTTTGCAAGCCATGCAAGAACAAAGGAAGCAGAATCAGGTTAGTGTGTTTTACCCTTCCCTTGGACCTGCTTTATGTATTTTATTTTTGCTTTTCATTGCCCTCCTAATGTTGTGGTGCATTTTCTTGTGGCATCTGTCATTCATCAGTGAAAGCAGTTGATCTTTGCAGTGCACAGTGATCCTTTGGGTTTATTTTCGTCCAGGCTGTGCATAGAGAGGGGCTGACACATAAAGAATAAAATTCCTGTGACCCTTAGAGGCACACAGATTGAAATGAGATAAATCATGCCCCCTGAGTGACTGGTTTTGTCCCCTGACTTCAAAAGGAACCCAGGACAACACACTCAGAGAGTGGCATTTGTGCTGTGAGCAGTTTAGGTGACTTTTATTACCTGTGCAAGAGTAAAGATGTTACATGTGTTCCTTATAGAACAGGTACAAAATAAAGAAAAGGTTATAAAAATTGGAAGCCTAAGCCAGTAATGAACCAGAATTTCTGGAGTTACCCATTAGAGAGGTGCTCCTATAAGGATAATTGTATGCCACCTAACACAAAATGAGAGGGACATTCCCAACGTCGCTTTTAGCAATTTTAGGAATTGCAAATCTTCAGAATTTTAAGGAATTTATGTTTCATTCATGTGAGGGAATTTGATATGGCTATATTTTGTGTCCTGAGTAAGAAAAACAAACAAGCAAACAAAGAAACAAAAACAAAGTAAAAGTTTAGAACTTGAAGTAAAGTAGAAGTAAAATAGTTTATCACACAAGCTTAAAAATTAAGTCCTTGGAAATGATCCCATTTTGCTTTCCTGTGTTAAACAGAATTATTAACTCTACAATAATCAGCTTCACAACAAAAAGTTGTTTTTTTTGATGCTATGCCATTATTACATCCGTATTGCTACATTTCTAACGTAAATAGAGTGATTTTAATTTTTATATAGCTTCTTCTTTTGAATGTAAAGGTATCAGGTGGTAAGATGTCAGTTTTTAAGACCTTCAGTAAGCCTTCAGGCACTCGAACTCTTCTTTAGGATAAAAAATAAACAGCTGATTTCAAAGACAAATTCAAGCTGAGAACAATTGCTTGGGGTTTAGTCAGAAACTTTGATTGTAACAGGAATACTTTCTCTTATTAGGTTATAATAAAAAAAATGTAAAATAAATAAAAAATAAAAAAAATTTCTCATTTGAGTTGGATTCATTTTTCAAATACCTAACCAATTTTTAATTTGGGAAAAAGGCAGATTTTCCTCAAGATTTCCAGAATTCTTTCACATAACTGTGAAGTATACATGAAGTTACACTCTTACATTTTGTTTTCTATAAGATTTCTCTTTCTAGAGCTGTAACTGCCCTCTTGACTCTCTTGCAGCTGTCTAACAATTTACACAATGAAATTTAAAACTGTGGCCGTGTAGTGCTTGCCTCATTTAATTCTTCATGCTCTGCTGTGTAATTCTTTATGGTTCCTGTTTCAATATTGTCACTTCTTTTAGTTTATCTTCAGTTTATCACCAGAGGAAATAATCTGTGTGAGAAAGAAAAGATGTTTTTATATTGACTTCTCTGTCTTGTATCACACTTGTCATAGAAACCTAGATTAACATTTTATTCTGCTGTAAATTAATCTGGAGATTTGCTTTACTGATTTGAACTAAACCGAAGAAATTAAACACATTATGAAAGACTTTTCCTTTCACTAACACTGTAAGTCTGTGTCACTGAAAGATCACAAAGGGTCAGTGTATTGTTCTGCAAACAGGTGTGGTAGGGTGGCTTTCAGTCACAGTGCCCATAATTAACTCTAGGAATAATTAATAGGAAGATTGGAAAACATTCAAAATTTTATTTTTTTCTTTGAAGTGCAAACCCCTCAAAGAGAAAGGCACTGTCATATGCATGGGGCAAGAGTTAATAAAAATGCGTATTTTAAATACTACAGCACCGCTGTGTGTCTGCAAAACATTTAAATTATGAGCACAAGGGAAAATAAAATTCTCTGTCATAATGGAATTAATTTGTTGGCTTCTCCTTTACTTCCTAGACCAGAAAAACATGATTAGGACTTTTGATTCTTTGCTTTAAAGAGGTAATTTACTATCCACTAATTTTCTTTATAAAATAGAATATTTTGGGTTTTTTCACCGGTTTTTAAACACAGTCATTGGAAGTGAGTGGATCTTTCAAGATCACACTTGTGCTGAATCAGGTAGTGAAATTTTCCCTTTATCTTCTAAATAATGTATTTAAAAGAAGAAAAGAAGAATCTACTGTGCAGGGATGATTAAGGTATTTTTCTAGACTTTTTTTGGTGGTGATGTTGCAGAGTGGCCAGGAAGGAGAGCAGTGGTGGATGCAAATCTGGAATTTTATGCAGATCGCTTCTACTTGTTAGATACTCATGCTTGACAAAACCTTGTCCTAAAAAAAAAAGAGTTTGTCCTTAGTCAGATAAAGGTCCAGTCTGCAGATAAGGAGATGCTACTTCCATGGAAGATTTATTTTCTTAATTGAACATGGCCAGAGAAAATTCTGGGAACTTGGAGACAGTTTAATAAATAAATCATGATGAATATCTTTTTTTTTTCTTTTTTTTTACCAAATATAAACCAGCAGAATAAATATAAATTTACAGTGAAAGTAGGAACTAAGACATACTGAGTTAATATTTCAACTTGAGGGAACAACCTTGACATATCCCCTTCTTTTTTTTTTTTTTTTTTCCATAAGAAATTAAAGGATTAGAGTAACATGAATGTTGCATTTGTTCTCATGAAAGCTTTGGCTGTTCCAGTGACTTGGGGTCTTTACTTAGAGACACAGGATTTTTGATTAAGTTGAAGGTATTATTTTGGAAGCCTTTTAGGTCTGAAGGGATAAATGGGATATTTTGCATCACCAAGGAAATGGCAAAATTTTTTTTAGAGCACTCTTGTGAGGCTGTAAGGTATTAGAAGTCCTGATTACTTTCCTTTTTGCTGAGACTGGAAGCACCTTCAGATTTAATACTTGTGCTGTTCAGGTGCTTTGTGCTTTTATTAAAGAGTTATTTGGTGGTTTGTTTTTTTTTTATTTTTTTAATTTAGAAGAGCATTCTTAGGTTTGGGAAGGGTGGGCTTGCATTTCAAATCAGGAAGAATAATCTCTCCTTGATAGGAATGAGTAGTATTTTGATTAAAGATAATGTTCTTTTGCACAGGAACCTCATGATCCTTTTCCAGCACATTGGAGACTCATTATAGCTCAGGAACTCATCTATTCAGCAGGGCAGATGTGGCCTGGCTTGTCTGCAGTAGTTTGTTTTCTATTTTCCCTACAATGTATTGTGTTTTCCACAGTGGCAACTTCCCTGCAAAGGGAGTTTAATATGTCTGGGAGTTGCCAGCGTTGAGAGGAATACCTGGGGAAATCCTTCCAATAGGGTGGGTTTTTTTTCTAGAGCCCTTATTTGAATTAGCAGTGGATACCCTCTAGATAAGGAA
>NW_020955755.1:65279-99422 GCF_003031625.1 Empidonax traillii | reverse complement strand
TCTATTTTCCCTACAATGTATTGTGTTTTCCACAGTGGCAACTTCCCTGCAAAGGGAGTTTAATATGTCTGGGAGTTGCCAGCGTTGAGAGGAATACCTGGGGAAATCCTTCCAATAGGGTGGGTTTTTTTTCTAGAGCCCTTATTTGAATTAGCAGTGGATACCCTCTAGATAAGGAAAAACTATTACAGGTAGTTTGGCTGGGGCAGGAGCATTTCCCCACAGAATTCAAAAATTGCAGGGAATTGGGGTGCAACTATAAACTTCAGTGAAAAAAACGATGGAGAATGCTCTCCATTGTCATCTACTTTACGTTGATTTTTACTCTTTGCAAAAGCTAAAATCCAAACATTCTTTGGGGATATAGGAAGATGAGATCCATTCAATTTTGAATAAAGTAGGAGGATGCTATATTGTATTTCTAATTAGTGGGCAGTGCAGAGTAGCTGCACCTCCCATAGCTATAATGCCCAAAGCTCTCTGCATGGCACTTGTAATCATTTTACAAAGTTAAATACCCAGGTACATAAAGGAGGTGAAATTGGTGGTGGTGGGAGAGAGAATTAACAAAAGAAGCTAAAGCACCACTTTAAAATAAGTTCATTAAAAGTGAAATGAAAGCTGGCAGCTGCAGGTTGAGCCCTGGAAATTTAAGTCTGTCTCATAGCTCGAAATTAATAATTCTGCTAAGGCACTCGAAGCAAAGAATCACCTTTGCCATTTCCTGAAGGCTTAAAATTAAAATACTGTAGATAATCTAGTGTAGTTTACCCTAATTCTCAAGGGGAAAAGAGCCTGAGTTCCTCACTGCCAATCCACAAAGCAGATCCATTAGAGACTCAAGTGTTCTGAAGGCTGCAAATATTTAGGAAGGGGGAAAAAAAAGAAAAAAAAGAAAAAAAAGAAAAAAAAGAGCCTTTAATTTATTAAAAGAACTAACACAAACTCTGCTTCCTCTTGGACATGAGCAAAAGCACCGAGGCAAAATGATCTTACCAATGGGAAAGCACTTCAGGAAAACTGAGGCTGCGGTGCCTCATCCAGCCAAGCCACAAGTGAGATATACTGAGATATACAAGAAAAAAAAATATTTCTGCAAGAAAAGTTAACTAAAAGGCTTATTAAAAAAAAAAAAAAAAGAAAAAGAAAAAAGAAATGAACTTCCCAAAGTCTATGCTGAGTAAATCTTAAAGCATTAAAAGACAATTGAATATGTTCACACTTCCGAAGGTTCCTGCGGTGGCGTTCTTAGCAGAACAGTAAATTGGGAATTTATGATCTTGGAATGTATTAATAAAACTTTAATGGCAAACACATAGTTGAAAAAAAATATTCTTTAAAGTATGCTTTATGTTTTTCATGAATTTGTGGATACCAGTGTATTCCATTGCTTAGAAGGTAAAAGGGACATGCCTGGAACAGCTGGTGCTTAATCTTAAAGAATGAATGGCTCCTTACCTGCTACTCTATTAAAACTTCTTTTGGTTCTCAGGCTCATCTGCTTTGAGGGAGTGCTTCTCTTGATGGTTTTGGCAAGCCTGAATCAATTTGGTATTGAAGGTTTTAAGGGTTTCCACAGCCAGTCCAATGTAAGGGAATAAAAGATGTGTAAGTGAAAACATGAAGCCATTGGCTTCAAAGAACTGGTGTTTGTGTCTTTTTTTGTTTGTTTCTTTTTTGCTAGTGCTAAAATTAACTGTCAGATTTTTGTTGAAAATCATTGTTTGTCTAAATATTTTCCCTCACTGAGAAAGGTTGAGATGGTTGCAAGAACTAATAAGTAAAGGAGTTTTCTACAAAGTTACTTCCCACTCCAGCTTTCAGTCAGATTTATTAGCTGCAGAATGGCCCTTTCTTAGCCCTATAATGTGTAAAAAACACTTCTCTTTTTCTCCTGCATCAAATCAGTAGGTATATATGGAATATTTTGGTGGAGAGTGTAAGGAAAAAGATAAAATATATGGAAACTATACATTTGTCTTGATTTTTTATTTTCCAATAAAACTGCTTTTTCAGATAGATTCCTTGACACATCATTTTTTAGGTGTCAAAAACTATGGGATTTTGTTTATTGCCCCTGCAGACTCATTATTTAAAAAAAAAAAAAAAACATGGCTTACAAGTGCATGCACCTTTCCTGATTTTGAAATCTGTGAACTGATTTCATATTGTGTATCTACTTATTTGTCTTTATTTTTTTTTGTTTGTTGTACACAGTAGTTTTGTTTCAGATCTATTTGTAAATATAATTGGTCACAGGGTGCTGGGTATTTAAGGATCAAATGTGTAGGAGGTGACACATCATCTCTAAGAACATAGGTACAATTTTCATCCAATGTCCCACTTTTCCTGTATCTTTATTAATTCATCTTTTTTTCTGCCCTAACTATAGGGGTTTTTTCCTTTCAAAATACTTCCATAATTATAGTTGTAACTTTCCATCCCTTTGCTCCATCACTCTTTCCTTGTTAAATAAGCCATAAACTACTTTTTGTCTCTGCTTCAGGGTTTGCTGTTGTCTCTTGCTCATTATTAGTCACTCTATTTATAATATTTGTTACCAGAAAATCAACTGGTACCCATAAAACATTCATGATGTTGGCGTTGCTTGCCCTTCTTCTGTGATGCTTTTTGATTGGTGAGTATTTCCATTTGACATACAATACTGATCTCATTTCCTTCTCTCTGCATCTATGATATGCAGAGCTTTGAGGGCATTGCCAGTTAAATGAATGCAAAATAGTTTATCAGTCTCTCTTTGTACATTTGTCATTTGTTCCATCTTTTACAAGGGCTGTAGAATCCAATGGAGGAGTCAGTGTTTGAAATACCCCATTTATTGTCTTTCTGAAATACCCAGAAAAATTACATATTTGGTGATGTAATTCCAGGAATGATTTTTTTAGACTTTGTAGTATTTTGATGGGTGTTAACCTTTGGAAGAAAAAAAGGTATTTTTTTCAGCAACAGGTTTGGACTATTGTAACATTGCTCTTCATGTCCAATATCTGGTGGATTCATACAAGAAGTAGTCAGGGTTTTTTCTCTATATCTTGATTTCTACCTGAATAGCCAATTGATAATCAAATCATGTGCTGGAGAAGAACTCACTCTTCAAAGGACATCTCCAGTTTCTACTGCCTTTACATTTCTCTTGAGAGGATGGCAAAGCGTTATTTCCAGTTTCACTTTCTTCTCCTTTTTTCCACCTTCTTGCAGAAACATCAGTGCGGCCAGTGTTTGTGGGGACAGGTTCAACAAAAATGTTGTGTAACCTTGAGTGTGTGAGGAATGGCACAGCTTAGCAGCACTGAGTGGAAAGAGATCTCTGCCTTTAGATGAGTTTATTTTTTAATGTGCTTGCAAAGTCTGGAAGAGGAATAGTTCCCTGCATGCAGACTTTAACCATGTCTGACTTCAGAAGTAGATTGTAGTAGTTATAACCACAGACATTATAATTTGAGGGTTACTATTTTCTGAAAAAAACCACTAACATTGCAGTCTGTGGTTGCATTTCCTAGATAAAATTCAGTACTGCCACCTGATCCTTGTGGGGAAACAAAAGAATTTTCCTATAAATTGCTAACCAACATATGGCTTGCTTTATTTTTAAGTACTGCCTGGAGTTCTCTGGTTTACACAATACAGTGGGTTTTTTTCTTTCTGTCTTCCTGCAGATTTATGTATTGTGATTGTGTGGTTGTCATTCCTAATATATGGTTGGATATGATTTATCAATTGAGTACTTGAAAAAATACTTGAGTGCTTTATTTTTTATTAGGCATTCTAATCTTCTGACTGGTGTCATGTCAAGTACAGGTATACAGAGTCATGTAAAGCAGCTAACCTTGTGAGTAGAATTTAGCACTCCAGCCTCTGATCAAATACTAAAAAAAACAGGGTGTGGGGGGTAAAAAATTACACCTCAGTTGCACCTCAAGTGCAGTTTGTGGAGTGCTCTTCCTCACCTGCTTATGGTAAAATGGGTTTTCCCATTTTCTTGACTCTCACTAACAGCCTCAAATAATGCTGCACCCTTTTTGTAGTTAAAAAGATGAAATAAGGGCCGATTTTTACCTTTGCAACCAAAACCCAAAGGCAAATACAGCATAACAGCAAAGGACAATTCCATATAATTCCTTATCCACCCTTCAAACCCACGTCTTTCCAGTCTGGAGATAAGGATGTCGTGTAGGACCATGTCAAAAGCACTGCACAAGTCTGGTTAAATGCTTTCACTGTTATCTGTGGCTGAGTGTCTTTCATGGTGTTAATACTGGTGTTAATTTTAGGAACTTGTCGTCGTAAATGGAGATGGATTCTTTCCAATTTTATTTTTCCTTGCTGTAACAGACTAGTTTTCTCTAAAGGAATTGCTAGTGGTTGCTGTTTTCTTGCATTTTGTTAATAGACTTGCAGAATTTAGTTGCATTTTTTTTGGATTTTAGAGTCCAGATATCTATTTGGACTATATAATGTTTTAAGTATCATATCAAGGATACCTTTTTTGTCATATCAAGGATACTTTAATTGATTGTAAGTATTTTATTGATGTAAAAATTTCTATATGTTAAGATACAGCACCTTATCAGTTCTTTAATGTGCTTTGAAGAGTTTAATGGGATACATAATGGGATTTTTTTTCTGTTCTAATACAAGACAGTATTTTGGGACATTTTGACAAATTAAACTGGCATGAGAATGTAATTACAAGAACAGCATATTTCTGTAATATGTAACTTTCTGTACTTTTTTTGTTAGCCTTGCCAAAATTCTGTAGTGAAAGAAACCTTTTTCTCAGGATTTTTATTCGGTAAACTGAATTAAAACAGAAAAAAAATTATAATCACTTTTCAAAGCTATGGTTTTCATATGTGTGCATTCCAGAAGAGTGGGGACTACATAGTTTCACATTTTAAATTTGGGATTTTAGACTTTTTCTGTTATAAAAATAGCAAAAGTGTAGTTTTGCAGAAACTATGCCGTTTTGGCTGAAAAGGAGCAAACAGCTAAAGGTAAGAAAAAGAGCTTTCTTTTTCAGTTGAAAGGCTTCCACTGAAGAGACTTTCCTTTAAAAATAGAGCTTTATACAATTCAGTGGTGATATTCTTCATCTTGTACACTAATAGCACATTGTAAAATTCTGATCTTAAATGTACAGGCGAATCATGTGACTTCCTAAATACCTTCTACTTCCAAAACCTTAGAATTCCACCTGTTCTCCAGCCAACCTCCCCTCTTCCCACAAATCAAAGCTGTAAATATGTGTCATAAGATGTCTGTATTACTCTGCAGTCAAGCCGACCTGTAAACAAACCTGTGGGTGACAGTGTTATGTCTAATCAGTGAAGAGTAATCAGGAATCCGTGTCCATATTTACCTTTCATTTTTTGCAAGTTTTGATTTAAAAAAAAAAAAAAAATGGGTGTGAATAAATACACTAGTAGAAGTCCTGCTGTGTCCCTTTTTGAACCACTGGAGGTCTTCCATCATTTCCTCCTTAATTCTGCAGGTGCACCTCTCGTGCTTCTGCTGCTTCCAGTTTTGAATATCTGGGACAAAAGCACAGGAATTGCCAAGGCCACTGCCTGATTTTTGAGGCGCTTTCCCCCTCCCTGTCTCAGCAATCTCCCTGACAAATCATTTGATACCATGTGGTTGTTTGCACTGGATGTTTAGAGTTTCTGAAAATTGTCAGGATTTGTAGGTATCTCGATTTGTCACTTTTTTTGCTCCTGAATCTTGGAAACAGAACGCTTTGGCTCAATAAAGTTATTTACTTATTTCATGAGTGGCTTTGGGAACGTGGGATTTAAGTTTTGGGGGGCAGTGACTTTTAGAGCAGGAATTTGTTTCCTGAGCTGGTAACTTAGCCAGGTAAGTTGTGCTGCAGGTGATGGAGATGTTTTAATAAAAGTTTTCTCTCCTGTAATGCTTTTGATGTAGAGTAATGCTGATGTAGAGGCAGGGCTGGGTGGGTATCCTCTGTTGTTTTTTGGTGTTTTTTTTACTGCTGTGTACAGAATGTCCCTGGCAATTCCCGAAGCTTGGAAACAAACTTTCTGGTTACAGTTTTGAAACAAACTTTGGTGGTGTGGGAGTGTTTCAAGGCTGCATCAGGGGGATGTTCAGACTGAAAATTATGAAGCAGTTCTTTGTGAGAGGGTGGTCAGACACTGGGACGGGCTCCCAGAGAGGTGGTCGATGCCCCAGGCCTGCCAGTGTGTCAGAGGCATTTGGAAAATCCCTGATATATATTTGTTATCTATTAATACAGCTTTAAAATGATTATTTCTCCCTTTTTTCCTCACTTATTTTGCCCTTCAGTATTTAAAACACTGAATTTGTAGGTTTGTTTTTTTTTTTTTAAAGATTCTGCGTATATTTAGAATAACTACTATTTAGGAAGGAGAGTGGAGGTGATAATAATTTTAGTAGGAAGGAAAGAGATGACCCTTATTACATTGGAGAAAGACTTGTTATATTTACAGTTAAATGTTTTTCTTTTACAAAGGAAATTGTCAAGGAAGCAATAATGGAGGAGCAGAAACGAAGTGAAAAGGCAATTGAAGAAGCAGTGAAAAGGACAAGAGAGGAACTGATGGAATATATTAAAGAACAGAAAAGGGTGAGTTACCAGTGGCTAATGGTAAAGTTTATTAATCCTGAAATATGTCTTAAAATGCACAAGCAAACAGAATCAGGAGATAGACTTTCAGATCTTTTACTAATTTTTTTCAAACAATTTGTTATTGTGATATATTTCCTTGCATATATATATAGGTATTTATAGACCTTTAAATTCATCCAAGCCAAAAAGCAGAAATTACTATTTTGGTTAAAATTTACAGCATTTCTTATTGCAGTGACATAAAGATGGGGCATAAATACAGCCTGTCGAACTCAAATTGTGATCTGAGTTCAGTTCATTGAAAACATTTCAGCATGGCTAACAGATGCTATTTTATGTTAACAAATGACCTTTATCGTGCAGTTTGCAGGCACACAAAAGCCATTAACTTTTCCTCTCAGCCCACATTATAAGCGTATATACAGCCTGAAAATGTACTGGTATTCTATTGGGAATGATTTATAGCCAGTGCATTGGACTTGTTACAAAATGTTCTGAAAGTTGGTTTCAATTGTTCTGTTAATGCTGTGTAGTGGTAGTTTAATGGCTGTGTATAAACAGTAAAATGTAACTCAAAGAATTTTGTTTTGCATTCGGTAGGAGGAGAAAAATATAACACATTTCTCCCCCTTTGAAGCTCTTTATAAAAATATAAACAGAAAATAATTTTTAAAAACCTTTTCCATGCAACAGTAGCGGCCTGAGATCCAATTTCAGTGTTCCCAATAAATAAAGTCACTCAGCTTGAATTTAATTGGTAATGTTGTCCTGAGAAGGAAGTAGAAATAATGTATTTGGCCACTGCCTCTGTATTCCCTGATCTTATGGGTTGAGTGGTATTATGGTAAACACAATTTACCTTCAGGAGTTTCACTCTGCTACTTGTGTCATAAATTGGTCAGTGGGGCCTCTATTCCCATTGAGAGTGGAAGATGTGTTTAACTTCAAATCATTTGGCATAATAACTTCTATGTGATGACCTAACAGGCAGAGGAAATGGACCTTGGTCAACAGTCAAAGCCCATGGAGCTTGTAATTACTTAGCAATTTATTCAGTTAAAGCATTTTTTTTTTTAGCAAGTGTTACATAATTAATAAAAAAATTAATACATAAATAGTTGTGATATCAGTTTAAAAAATCCAGTTTTGGTTTTGGGGGTTAGAGTTTTGCTACAGATATTTTAAAATATTAATGAGTATTTACAGCTGTATTTGTGCTTGGGCTCCTGGAATAATTTCCATAACAGTTTATAGAAGTTGGATCTGGCAATCCCACAAGATCTGCAGTGCATTTTAAACGTAGTCCAACATGATATTGTAAATAATAGTAAATAAATAATATTAATATTTACTTTGTTAGAAAGAATGTAAACAAGTCCTTTTAAAAACAAATTGATAATTATTTGTAGAAATCATGTGTGTCAACATAATGTATAGATTGAAAGTAAACCATAGAAATTTCCTTTTGCAGTTCCAAAAGTGTTGAGACCTACCAACCATTAAACCAGCATATCAGTAACCTATGCAAGAGCTTAACAGCCACTTAGTGAAGAAAATGGACAAATGCAGGGGATCATTTGAATTAGTAGAAATTTTCTTAACAAAAAAGCAACAGTATCATCATGCTAAAACGACAAGGACAAACCTACCTTCCTCTGTACTGAAGCCAAAAAAGTCACTTAAGCTAGCAGAGAATTAGCTGGCATTTGTTTTCATCTTCAATTAAAGAACACTGCAAGCTAAAAAAAAAGGAACCAAAACAATAAACTGGGATAGAAACAGGTGTTTTTAAATGATAAATGAAAGATGGGCCATGCATTGGAATTATGCCATTTCATACTTCAAGCATAATCCCAAGTTTTTACAAACAGACAGCGCTGTACTGGCAACAATTTAAGTTATATACTGCAGTCTCAGTTACGTTTTCTCCATTCTATTTTATATGAAGAATTTTTTTTCTAGAAAAATGGTATTTTTATGTTGCCACGGGTGACATCTTAAGAATCTGGGTATCTAAGACGTGAAGGAAATTTCAGTCAGGAACTTAATTCTTTATTATTTCATGATTATTTTGTAACAGCCACCTTTATGAAGCATAAAAACTGAACTGGAGTAAGACTGTCTTATCTGTAGCAAAATCTTACAGTCTGGTTGAAGTGAGATGAGTAAAGAGTAAGGAAACACTTGTCCTTGAGTATCCATTCATTTTGATGTAAGCTCAAGATTCACTGAAGTCATTTGTCACGATCACCTTTTGCTGCCTGATGTTCACAATGATGTTTTGCCTTTTTTAAAAAAAACCTAAGCACGGCTAATTCTTAAAATCACACAAATGTTAGGAGCTTTGTGGTGTGGAGGTCTACAAAAGTATTCTGTTGTTTTCTGTGCTACAGATTGGAAGTTGTTTATAAAATCTCACAGTTTAGTAATTTACAGGCTATTCATTGCAATTCAATGCTTAAAAAATTAGTCATTCAATATGTTATAGTTTGAATATTTATAGCAGACAAAAATGTAGTGCTCTGATGTTATTGTGCCTATTATTTATCTACTTTTTAATTTTTAATTTAACCAGATGTGCAGAGAAGAAAATTAATTCTTGAAGGTGGCCTACATAGAACAAAGTATGTCAGGAGCAAGAAAGTTTCCTACCAAATAAATGTTGTGCTCGAGAGGTCATTTAAAGACATTTTCTAAACTACAAAGATTCGCTTCATGAGATAAATACTTAGATTAAGCATTTGTTATGGCTGTGGTTTCCGAACCAACATAGCCAGCTAGCAGGAAAATTTTAATTTTTCCCATTTACATGGACGTTCATCTTCCCTCAGGAAAATGTGCTGCTCGTTTTCTGAGAGCAAAACCAAGTCTATTAAGCAGTCACGTTTTGTCTGCTCATTGTAAACAGCTTTCACTGGCTTTCAAGGGCGGATTTTGACCAACCAGGGAAAGCTCAGATGTGAGGACTTGAGTAAACATTTGAATGACAAGACTTGTTTTTGCAGCCACTGTTGCCCTGAAAGTCAGGCACTTGTCATAAATGCACTCCCATCCTGATTTAAGGGACAGAAACTGGGAGCAAAGATATCACCATCACAATGAAACTCACTGTACTGCTGTGTGTTCCCATATGATTTGTGCAGCTGTGCCTCATAACCTTTAGAAGAAAACACGACTAAACATTGCATTTCTCTGACTAATGTTTACCAAAATTCAAGTGCACACTTCAGAACTGCAAAAGCCAGAGAGTTATGGTTTTGGGGGGTTCAGTTTGTAATAGATCATTTTCTGTTGTTTTTTTTGTTGTTGTTGTTGTGGGTTTGTTTGTTTTTTTTTTCTGATATTATGGAAACTAAGGGCTATTTCAACAACAGTATTTATATTTAAGGATCACTGGCAAGCTGGTATAAGCCATGTCTGTCTTACAGCAAAGTGAAGAAGAAGCCAAGCTTCTCTTCTGAGCCTGCAAAGAGAAATTACTCCTTTAGTTTGGTAATGGTACAGGTATTTTTGGAAACTACAATTCCAGCCCCATTTCCTGCTTCCCTGACCAGGTGCTTTCTGTGAGGCTCTGTCCAGCCAACAGGATGTGTGGGAGGTTCCTCCCTCTGTGGAACCAGAATTATATTTTTTTCTTTTCTGAAAAAGACTTGGGATATTTGGAAAATACTGGTTTGCCCTGATAAAACACCTTTATAGGAGGTCAGCTCCTCTTGGGTAAGGGCAAGTCGTACATTTTCCCAGTTTCAGTGGGATTATTCTGGAAAGAAATTAGGGATTTACCATTTGGAGAGGAAATTGTGCATTTCATTCTGTGCACAGATATATTTTGGAAACAACGCTTTTTAAGGGAGGAAAAATAGTGGTGGATTGATCAAAGTGATCAAGACAGCAGGAAATATCCACAAGTAAGTCAGATTAACACTGCTAATTTTCCCCGTGGCTATCCTTGGGCATCAGGGTTATTTTTAATAGTGCACTGGACTTATGGAGTGTATTTGTGTATTTTGTATGTTTATTTTGTCTGAAGCCAAACAACTAGACCTTTACTTTCCCTTTGAAGTAGGTTTCTAACTGAAACGCTGCCTTTTTGATGTGGTTATGGTACAAAATCCCTGTCCATTTTCTTTAAGTGTGCCACGTGTTACATTTCACACTTAAATGTAGTCATACATATTTGATTTATCATGAATGCAGTTTTAGAACTTTCTTTGTTTACCTTTGATTTTGTAGATGAGCTACAATTAACATCCATCTCAAAAGCACCTTTACTGATATAAATTGTGGAAGGTGATCTATGTTACAATTGCTTATAACCCTTGACATCTGTGTAGATTTTTTTTCCTAACATGTGAAGTCTTTTTTTTTTTTTTTTTGCAGTTTCCTTATTCTTTAATATTCTAAGAGAGGATTCTGTGGTGAAAAATAGTATTTTGCATTCAGTTATTTAAGATAAAGACTGCAAAGGAGTGCATGAAGTTCAAGTTTAATTAGATTTATCCGCCTTGTTAAGGAGAGGCAACAAATTCCTTTGGGTTGTTCAAATTGTCTAAGGAACTGTCTGTAATTCACTCATGAACATATGAGAAGATATGTGAACCTCTACATAGTTGCTCTGTTATTCCTCCATCAAAAGCATCAGAGAAAATGGTCAGTGAAGTTTGTCTTTAAAAAATCAGACTAAAAGTTCTCCCTTTACGTATCTTAGTGCTGCAGTTGAAAGAAAATTTTAGTTTTTTACAGTATTGGCATAAACACCTTAGTTAGCATATGGCTTATGTAGTCTTAGTAAGGACTGTGTAATTTATAGTCCTTTTTGTATTAAGAACTTGATCAAATTAATAGGGCAGATCAATACAGTAGAAGAGAAATGTCTGTCTGGAGGCTGAAACTGGCTATGACTGTAAAAATGAGTTTAAAAACAATGTTATGACCAGAAAACACCTTCAAACATCAGTTTAGTAGAAAATAACAAAGGTTTAATGTTTGGTAAAAAATGGTAATGGTAAAAATTTGATGTTTTTTCTTGCTATTGATTTTTAATGTTCTGATTACAAAGCTTTCTATTCATCTTTGTAGAAAAATCTCACACACACACACAAGTCTTCACACTCATCGTTGTAATTGTGCAGGGTGTTTTGGAAAAGGAGGTGGGAATAAGAGAGACAACTCAAGCAGATGCTGATAAAAAAGTGTTCTGATATTAGTGTATCTTACAACTGTGAATGGGAAGGATCCCACTGGCAAAGCCTTGTGTTACAGATTGGTAACCTTCATGTATCGATCCATTTGTGCATGTTCAGGCACTTGCAAAATCACTTACCAGCAACAGAGAGTGTGGTTTTGAACTCTTGCAGGTAAAGCTTGTGCCCCTCAGTGTCAGCCAGTTGTTATGAGAATTTTGATACGTGCCATTGTTTTGCAAGTGAGCTTGATTTCAGACATCAAGCACAGCTTTCCTCCGAAGGTTTATTATTTGAAGACAAGTGCAAGTGGGAGAGGTTACGAAAATCAGTTTCTTTTCAAGTTATTAATCTCGAATGAGCGATTTCTAATATTTTTTTTTTTTTTTTTAATACTTGTTATATTTTAATGTGCCTTAGAACAAAATAGGGTGTCATTACCATTCTTGTTCCTGAATGTTTGGCTTGGCATTTGATGCAAGGCCTCAATTGCAGGCTGGCGTGCCAGCAGCTGAAGCTGAAAACAAGGCTGCGGTGGGCAAACTCAAGGTTTAATTTCAGAAAGAGTGTTTATATTTTCCCTGGGGCCACATTAATGAGAGTCCAAACCCTAAATGTTACCACCAACACATTTTAACAGACCGGTTTCCCAGTTTTTAAAGTGTGGTGTCACCTTGAGTATTTTTCTTTCAACTTTTTCCCCCTTCTTCTGACTTTAAAAGAAAAGCAACGAAGCTCTACCATTTTTGGCTGAATTCTGTGTCGTGTTTGGGGAACATAAAGTTCAGTGACGTGCGACAAAGCTGAATTTAAAAACATTTAATCTTGCCTCCTAGTTCTGCATCAGCTATTTGAAGAATTCAGCCTTAAGTTACCAATGCAAACCTTCACGTTGCTGCAGGACACGCCAGCATCCAGCATGTGATGTAGGGGGTCCCTGTGTTGATGTCCTGAGTCCTCCTGATGTCACAACATCTGTGTCATGCCCAGGATGAACTTGTGACCAGCAGGTCAGTGCCAAGAGAGGCAGCAGTGACGGGGTCACCGAGAGTTCCTTCGCTCAGTTTCCTGCACCTTCAGCTGGGCCTGTTTTGTGGCTTTAATGGGATTAAAGAAACATTTACGTTGAGGCTTTAGGAGTGTTTTCACACTGCTCCTTTACCCAATTCAAAGAGCAGTATAAATCCCAAGGATTAGGCCAGGGATTTATGGGAAGTTGTAGTGTAAGATGAGTTGGTGCACCTGGCTCTCCTTTTCTCCTCTGTGGACAAGGAATACTGAAGCACTACTGCATGGGATATGGAAGTGAGCCTGGCATTTTTCTCCTAACTTTTAAGTCCCTATAAGCTTTGAAACTATTGTTTCTAAATGTTAAAATTAAATGAGAGTTTCTGCTGGAGGACTATAGTGTTCCAATTGGTCGATCCTATTAGACATTTCTCTTTGGAGAGTGTTATGGCATTCTTCTGCCACTTTTCAGCAGTGAAACATCATGCATTTAAGGGAATTTTTCATTTCCTGGAAATTATAGTACTCCGTCGTTAAAAAAAAATGGAAAGGGGAGAAGAATACAGTTCTCCGCCACTTAAGTTCATTGAAACCCAAAGGAAATTGTTAAATAACCAAAATTATAATTTTCAAACTCTTTGAGTGATCGCTTATGCTGATGAAAGCAATTTACTTGAAACTACATACATAACCTATTGTATGTTTTCTGCAATTGCTTTAGAGTAAAACTGCCAGAGTTTGAAATTCTTTACTTAAGTTTAAACTGTTTTATATATCCTTCTGTGCCTCGGTGTATAAATCTACAAAGGCTGAGATTACGCCTGTACTCTTTAGCCAGGCGAGATTCCAGTTGAAACTGAAATCAAGTGGTGTTATTACTGAGCAAATATTGTGCTATCAACGCCAAAAAAAAGGGAAAAAAATAACAGGATGAATTATAATGTTCCACAGCGAGATGAGTGGATATTGCCCTATTTCAAAGCTGCTCTTGTGATTCAGATGTGTTGTGTTTTTAATCCAGTGTGTATCATTACAGTGACTGCAAGAGTGACTTTGGATTTGTTCTGCAATCACACAATTACACAGCTTGCTCTGTGGGTCTAGGCTATTCACAGGAATAAAGATTTGCAGTGTACACTGTACAGTGTCCCCCAGATGTATCTACCTGTGGATAGTGGGATGTGTTTTCACATCATTGTGCGATGAAGCAACACCTGAGATCCAGGGAAATGGAAAAATGTCATCCAGGGTCCCTCTATTCTGCTGGTATTTGATAAGAAAGGAGAGGAGACTTCCATATTTCCCTGCTGTCCATCAGGAAGGCTGTGTGTGACAGGAGGAAGCGAGGCATCCTCACACACCCCTGGTCTCCTGTCTTATTCCTAATCCTTCCTTCAGTGATAGAATTTTGTACTGTACTTCTGGAAATGTGAGGTTTTTGCAATGCAACTTGTGACTCTTATCCCTAGGCATTTTCAAGAGTTCTTTAGATTAACTAAGAGTAGGTAATTTAAGGAAAACAAAACAAAACAAAACAAACAAAAACAAAACAAAAAACAAGCAACTACAAAACCCAGAAAAATCAGTGCATCCATGCGTGTAAATCAACATGAACACCCTTATTTTGCCATCCTAGTGAGGAACTTAGACAGGTCAACTGAATCTTGAAAGTTAAACATTTAATATTCTAGTAGACTGAACGAGTTAATGTTTTGAGGAGGAGGGATTTGTGAAGTTCTGTCAGTCCTATTAAAATAAAACCTTTATTCATTTGCTGTCTTGTCTTTCAAATTCATCTATATTCTTGTAACCCAATTTGTATTTCACTGTCATTTCTTAATTTACAGTTTTGGAAAACATGTAACTAGGTACTTTTCTAGCACAGCAGCAGTTATGAATTTTCTCTTTAAGTTAGTGTAGTCCACATTTCTTTGTACTGGATAGAAAGTTTAATCAGTTCAGCATGATCAACTTGGATTAATTAAAGCTAAGAATATCATCTGCGATTTTATTTTCTTAGTCATAGGTCAACTTCTTGGCTTTCCCCAAGTCCCTGCTGTACCATTCTCTTGGCACCAAGGGGATCCTGAGGAGTCTTAGAGAGTTAATGAGGGACGTGCTCAGCAAAGGAGTTTTGGCACCCACCTGCGAGGGCTGTCAGATGGAAAATGAGAGCAGGCAATTGTCCCACTCTGATTGACTCCCCTCCGAATTCCCACTGCAGGGATCAGGAGTTGGGTCACGGGCTCTTCCATCCCTAGATTTCTGTAATACCATCCCAGCTACGTTGGAATTGAGCCCCAAAGAGCCAAGGAGGGAATGCAAAAGGGCCCTTTTGTTCCTTTGTGTTTCCAGGGGATGGTTTTGTGGTGTCCAGATTTGCGCTGGGAAGATCCAGAAATCACGTGGATCTTAATGAGATGCTCTGTAGGATTTCTCTGATTTCTCTGACAGGATTAGCTCAGAGTAATTGCAGAGCCACCACAAAGTCCCTTTCCTTGGCAGATTCTCTTGGCTGTACTGTTTTGAGGGGAAATTATTAATTTTTTTTTTATTTTGTTCTCTGCACAAATTAAACTAGGATATACCTTTGTGCATAAGGATGAGCTACTCTGTTCTTGAGTGGGGTTTGCTGCAGCTGAGCAATATTCAGGGTTCAGTGTTTGTTTATTTTGGGGTTTTTTTAATGCTTCTCATTTACACCCAAGTTTTTTTGTGTGTACATATTTGAACCTCAGTAGTTTTATCTGCTTACTTTTTTTGTTGAGTTTTTAGCTGGGGAGTTACTAGAGATTTTTCATAGCTGGCTATATGCAGAAATTTTCAAGCTATTTTTATCCCAAGTCTTGCAGCTTCTTTGCTCCATTTGTCAGGTATGGCTTTTGCTGTTTTTACCCTTCTGATGTACTTTGCTTTGAAAAAGTAAATGGTAAAGTTGACCTTACCATATGTGTTTTGATGAATCTTTCCTCTGATTATTTCCTGCAATTGGATTCCCACAGCAAACCCAGTGGGATCAAAATTTGAGACTTAATCTTAAGTTGTCTGTGACGCTTGAAAAATATATAAAGTAAATTTTCTTACCTACAGCAATAGTAAGATTAGAGAGGTGAAGCAAAATCATGTGGTTTCCTGTTTACTTTTTTTATTCAAGTCTTTACCCATGGGTTAGAAATTTAGCAAGATGCTTCAATGACTTGTAGATATAGTTAATATATATATGTTATTTTTCTACTTTGGCTGCAGGCTACTGACTCATATTTTTATTATTTGTGGTCAAGTGTATTTTTTCCCTCCCTTGCCCTTTCCCCCCACCCCACCCTGCTTAGCAACAGTTTCTTGTCCTTTTTTTTTTTTTTTTTTTTTTTTTTTTTTTTTTTTTTTTTTTTTTTTTTTTTTTTTTTTTTTTTTTTAATTAAGTGTAAAATGAGGTATTGGTGAGTTAAAGAACTGCTCATCTATTTGTGGTTGTGCATCCTTGATGTTATTATTTCACTCCAAAGCCTTAATACAGATCTGCCCCTGGAAAAGCAGCAGAATAGCCAGTCTAGTAACCAAAGTGCTTTGGGTAATAATACACTATGACTGTGCTGTTGAGAAGTCTCCACTGGCTGATGGCTGCAAAAGGGATTTTGGAGTTGTGTGGAGCACAAAGCCTGCAGATTGTTATGTGTTTGCTGGTGATTTTTGTCCTCCTCCTTGAGAATCTTCTACTTGTGGTGTCGTAAGTGATGACCTGCTGAGAGCTGAGGGTGCTCAATCTGGGTCTGCTTTGGAACAAGGAGGTCCTGTCTTTGATGACATTGTTGCAGCTGCAGCTCTGTGAAGTGCTTCTCCAGCAGCTGTCCCGAATTTTGCTGCATTAGTTTGGCTCCAAGTTCCAAACGGAGCTTTCCACTGAAATGTGACTGCGTGTGAGTAAAAAAGCATTATCAAAAGCTTCCATCTTCTCAAGACTGAAGAAGTCCAGTGCTAAGTGTGGTCTCAAAAGTTTCTGCCTGAATGGCAGAAAATTAGTTTTGTGTCCCCCGAACCTTGATGCTTAATTACAAACCCTAATTCATTTGTATGCTTGCCACGGACTTAATTTTATCACAGATTCGCTGCAGGCTGATTTTCCTTGTTTAATTTCTTCGTGTGTATCCATCAACTTTAATCTACAATGGTAATTTTAGAAAGATACCTGTATTTCATATGGTATCATCTTTGCCTATGCCTTCAAGAATATACTGTTTCACCCTGTCACATCTTAAAAAATTAAAGTTCCATTGAAATGAAATTCTGGCTGTTAAAATGAAGTGATGCTCAAAACCAAGAGGTGGGATTTTTCTCATGCTGCCTCGGTGTGTACCAAACTGCAGCGTGTTATTAGGGGACACTTTTTGCTTTAGAGACAGCCAGTGACATTTCGTGTCACAGTTTCACAGGAACCTTCAGATGGCCGTGGTACAACTCCAATCTCCTTGATGTCTAAGTAGGCTTACTGTAGTCTGACTCATTGTGTTGTTTGTGGTTTAAACTTTCTTTCTAGCTTTGGTTTTACAGCTCCCAACCTGAAGCAGTGATTCTGTGGGATGTGTATTATTAACCATCTGTTGTTCTTCTTAGAGGGAAAGGAAATTGTGCTCCTGGTGAACCTCCTTTTAATGCAGAATCAGAAAGCACTCAGAAAGGCAGTGGAACAGCAGTTTTACAACTGTGGAAAGGTTTCCCCTGTGGTTTCACAGTCATGCACGTTCTTAGAGTAGGTTTTTTTCACTTTGTGTACACTGCAAACCGCTTTTGATGCAATGATTACTTCTCTTTTACATGCTTATCCCCCAAGAATGCAAACCACATTCTCACAGCAGTAAAAAAAAATTGTTCTTATTAATGCCTGTGTTTGCTGTTGGCCTTTCAGTTAGGCTTAATTAATCCAGTTCTGCAGATATCATCTTGGTACTGTGAGGCACTTCTGTGATCATGACTCAACACGAGCCATCAGATAAACATTTTTTTATTTGGTTTGATAACAATAGGGATTTTTACATGTAGGAAGATTGCTCTTGCTTTTAACCAAGCGTGGTTACCCTGGGTTAGTTTGGAACATGTATGCATGCTTACAAATTAAGCAAATCTTTACTACCAAATCTATCTACCCAGCCCTGCACTCAGGGCTTTTCAGGAAGCATAGTCTGATAGTCTTCAGGCATTTTCCTGGAGAGATGGTAATTTGTGGTTAGGAAGCTCCACAGAGGCCCTGTGTGATCTCTGCCAAGTCATTTGTAGCCATATTAAAACAACATGCAAGGGTGCCCAAGACTGACTGGGGTACTTAAAAAGGGTTGGAGATTAACAGAAAAACTCTTGAGAATTTCTATGCTCTGTGAGCACAGGAGGTCTGACAAGCCTGGATAGAAAGCACTTACACATCCTTTATTTAGGTGCTGGTGTATTTTTCTAGCTCTTTCTACCATCTCAGAGGAGGGGATCTGATGAATTTGGCCGCATTGTGATTCATCTCCTGTTTGTGCCTGCCTTGTGGAGTCTCAGAAGCTGTGCAGACACTTGCCAAGGCCAAACACTCACCATTTATCATTCAGAAGTTTTAGGGACACTGTTCTCATATATTTCTGTATGTTTATCAAGAATCTTGAAATCTGTGTCTTGAAACCAGGACAATCAGATTGCTAGACCAACGTAGTAGCAATTTCGGTAACTCTGTATTTTTAGTGCGTGGTGATGGTCTATAAATAATTTGGTCAGGGAACCCCATGTTCATAATCTGTTAAGCAGGTAGTTCACTCCCAACAGTGCTCATGTGTTAATGCACATAAATATTTCCATTATTATTATTTCTGTGGGCTTAGAAAGTGCCTATTTTTCACCTTCTCCAGTAGTCTGAGCAGGTGCTGCAACCATTTTTAGTCCTTCATGCACTCAATCTAATTTCCTTGATTGAAAGCAAATTTCCTTCTCTTATTTATGTGAAGGAAAGTTAGTATTTTCTTACACTCATGTGTCCAGCTGGGAGACTGGAGATTCTGAGTGGGTTGACAGGGTGTTTTCCCACCACCTTCAGAAACCAGGGAAATATGTTTTAAAGATGTGTCCAACATATGGTATTATTTTAATGATCAAGTTCAGAGCATAAAATCCTTAAGGTTTAGAAGTTGCAGCATTATTTATTTAAAGAGAAAAAAAAAACATTTTCACATGGCAATATAATTTATGAAACATCACTCTTTCCTGGAGGTTGTCCTGAACACTGATGACTTTCTAATTTGTAGCAGATACTGTATAAATTACAGCCATGAAGAACCTTGTTTTTATATACTTAGTAAGTGTTATCAATAGTAGAAATTCACAGGTGGACAGACAAAAATGTCCTGTCCTGGGATTAACTCTAAAATAAGCTCTGCTCCACATATGTACCATATGGATCTGTTTTCCTTCTCATCCATTATAGAAATGAGAGGAAGTAGTTCATTGTTTCCTCGTCCAACTCTCAGATTTGCAGGTTCCTCAAGGTAATAATTTTTTTATATGGTCTACTTAATGTTCTAGGGAATTTTTTTAAAGCCTTCTGTTGACTCTGTGGGGAGAAGTTCACATTAGTGCGTTGGGAAAGAGTCCTGGGCCCATACTTTTACTAGAAAATATAATCATGTAGCTGAACTTTTGCAACTAAAGAACATTTCAGGATCATGTCTAGCGTGATTCACTAGTGTGGGTTAATTAGGGGGGAAATAAAACCCAACAAATCCTATCCATATATCATAAAAATTGTACCAAACAAACCCCTTGTCCTTGGATTTTTCCTTAAACAGGGGCATCTGCCAATCAAGGTGTGAGAAGACATCTATGAGTGTGTAATTACACTGTAATGTTGTGCTGAACACTGGGGTGTTTTGGCCAATATCCAGTACAGTTCACACCATGAACTGGGGCACGAGGAGTCTACAAAATTTAAGGTTTTAATAACAGAAGAATAAATTCTCTCTAAAGATGTTTAGAAAATGCCACAGATTTAAATTGCAGCCATTTATTCACTTAGCACTGAAGTTCAGACCATTGTTTGGAAGGACCATAACTGTATTTTATAATGCAAACTGATGCAAAAATGATTTTAAAAAATTACATATTGTTACCATATACGTGTAATTAGGCTAAACAGAAATACCTAAAGGCAAATTCAGTTGCAACATCAATGGTTGACTCTAAACAAGCAGTGCTGTTCCATCTGGATTGATTGCTCCACGAGCAACACAGGATATTTTCAACATCCTATTGGCTCTGTGGAATGGGTCCCTGCCAGTGCCACTGACAGAATTTTTTAGTAAATTACTTATGTGCATGAACAAATCAAGCATCAGAATAGTTTCTTCCTTCTGCTTAACTAGCACATGTTCCTGATCCCACTGATTTCAAAGAGACTTGGATTTGTTCCTCTAGTCCTTAGTACATTTAGGAAAGCAGTTTGTCATCATCAGTACTTTTGTCCAGTGTTCTCTTCTCCATGGACACATCCATCCAAACAGTGCTAAGTCAGAACTACAAAATAAAATGAAAAATTATTCTGGAGTCTTTTCATGGAAGAATCTAAGTTCACTTTATTGTTAGTTTAGGCTTGTATTCATTTTCTGCGAAGATGTTTTTAGACATTATTTAAAAAATCATAATCTGAGGTATGTTTGTTATCACTCTTCAATTTATATTTACTTTTTATAAAAGTTTTTTAGTTAGTAAATTCATCTAATACAAAAGCATAGAAAATGAGAAATAGAAATTACAGTTAGTTTGCAAACAGCAAATAGGCACAGCTTTTGTATATTTATCAATAATAGAAACACATAGAGAAATTAGGACTAAATAAACTAGGACAAAATTTAACAAATATTCCAACAAAGGTTCAATTGCTTTTACCCACAGTATTAAAATGTCCCCTTACTGTTGAACATTCCTTAGATAGGGGACAGGAAATAGGTAGGTTTGCTTATACCATGAGTCCTTTGAAAAAAAATGGAAGTATGCCAGGACAATGTCTTTAAATAATAGCCCGTGGCTAATCAATATTCAGCTTCAAAGAATTCCCTGTTCAACAGCCAACAGGTAGCTACTTGTAAACAGTAAATGGAAAAGAAAATGGAAAGCCTTTGTATCAGCCTCACTAACCTGGACCTGCTTAACTCCATCTTCAGAACCCATTCTCTTTACCTGTTCTCTGTGTGTTTTCAATTCCCCAAAACATTCATTTTGCATCTGAAATTTCCTGTCTTTGCATGATTTTTCTCTGAGTGACAAGGGTGCTTTTGAGGATTTTTAAGTCTTCTTCCATTGGCCCTCCCCCTTATATGACAAATATAAACATATGTATCACTGCTAAAGTGTTCTCTCGATGTACTTAGTGTATTTCCTAAGAAATTATATCAGGACTCAAAAACTGATTTCTTATTTTATGATATTAGGAAAACTGCTCTGCTTCACTAAATTGTAGTGGCATGATTATTTTTTATTTGTTTTACAGTCTACTTATGTGAGATCAGCTATGAAAATATCAGTAATAAAAGTAAAATTAGGAGCTTTTTTTTTTTCTCAGAATCTTTGCCCTTTTTTAATCTCTGGTCATTATATGTGTTGAATTTCATGATAAAAAGGAAGACTGCAATTTTTACTCCTTTAATATCACAGAGCCAGTGTAGTGAGCTGAACTGCATTTAATCCTCAGGTGAGCATTTGAAGTACAGGTAAATTTTTCAATAACTATTTAAGTAAATGTAGCTACTATTTCTTCAGCTGTGAATACATTTGGTGTTGGAAAATGGTATTATCTGAAAAACAGTTTTGACAAATACACTTTTAAGGGTGTTTATACAAAAGGGAAAATTATAGAGCCATATGTAATGTTAATTTTGCTTTCTTCACTTTTCTGGGTGAACTTCAGGTCACAGTGAAATTAATAGTGAAATATATCTTTGCAACGTTGAGATCGGGATTTCATCCTTAAACCTGCAGTGCTAAACCTAAAATTATATTTCCCATGTGATGTTTTATTAGTTCCTAGAAACGGATAATATAATTCTGACATAGTTTATAGAGTTCTGACTGGGCTTCTCTTCTAGAAATTTGAAATATTTGCAGGTAGATATTGTAAGGAGAAGGTATGGAGGATGTGCATGTGCTTTTCCAAATCTTTCATAGCCAGTTTCTCAGTAGGATCCATACAAGTGCCTAGAGAGTCAGCCCGTGGTTCTGAAGAAAAAAAAAAAAAACAATGTGTACAGAGTTAAAAAGATACTGTTGAGTAACTTAAAATAATGAAGTTCAGGACCACTAAAACTTTGAGCTAATTAAAGCCGTGCTAGTAGGACACAGTCTAATGAATTGGGGACTTTGAACTAATGGATTTCATATGGTGGAAGAGAAGCACTGATGAGTAATAACAACACTGAGGGTAGAATGTAAAAAAAATGCCCTCTCTTGGTAGATCTGAACCATCATGGTGTATTTGTCAGTATGTATAGAACTGGGGCAGTTGGGTTGGTTTTGGTTGTGTGAATGCTCCATCCCAAGTACATTATTCACACTGGTCACATTTGCATATGAGTCACATTCGGTTTGAATTTGCCAGATGTCCATTTATGTTTGTTTAAATAATGAGATCATTCCATGAGGTGAACAGAACCTAAAAATATAGAGGCAAGACTGTTTGGAAAAACGAGATTTAAAGTGCTTTGCTTACATATTTTCGCAGCTTATGGCATATTATGCAAGCAGGAGCACAGCAACGTTGAGGAGCTTTTCAAAAAAAATTGTGTCCTTTGCTAACAGTTCATTAAACAATATATTATATAACAAAGCTTCATTGGACTTGTTTCTATTTCCCAGCCAAGCCAGTTTCTCCGTTAATGAGAATATTCTCCTTTTGAATACATTCAAATGTACCATTTTCAAAGCCAGCATAATTTTGTTGTTTCTCTTTTTGTGCTATGTGAAGATCCCAAGTCTTTTTGGATTGTTTTGTCATTTGCTGTACCATGGAAGATTTTTTAAGAGGTCCTGCTCAAGGCGAAGCTTATTAACTGAGCGAACAAGGGGGAACTGAATTGTGAAGTTCTATGTTATTGAATTTACATAAACTTTTAACAAGCAATAAATTTTCCTTATGCACAAATGGAGACTACCAACTAACCACTTGAGTTCAACAAAGACTTCCCAAATGTGCACTTAGTTCATTTGAGACTTTTAAAACCTTGCTCAAGCCTGAAGAAATTCTGGTTTGTTCGTGCTGCAGCCAATCACTCCACACATTAAACATTTACATTAGTACTTGGTGAAATAAATTTAATTGTATACAATTTGAGATTGCTGCCTTGCTAAAGAAAGTTAACAGCAGCAAATCAGAACACACATCTGGTGAGCTGCTTTGATCTCTTTAAAGCAGAATCTGCAAGGAAGGGCTGCAAGAAAAGAAAATGGAGCCAAAGCTCTTGGTCTAAGCTCAGTGAAGAGTAGAAAACAGAGTAGAAATCTGGGATTATAGATGATATAATATGCAATAAAAGGAAGCCAGTGAATTTCAGCTTCTAAGCTCCTCCAGCTGATATACCAGAAGCAAGAGAATCTGATGACATAATATGTGTACAGAAAGAGGTTTCTCATGTTTTAAGACATAACAGATGATGATATGGGAATTGCACTGTATCTGCCCATTCCCCAAAGTGATGCAGATCACAGGCACAAAAACATCTTCAAACTTCCCCAAGCAAAATGTTCTGTATGTTTTGGACCGGAAAATAGGAAGGAGGCAAGATTCAAATCAGACACAACAGTGGGTTTATTTTGTTCATTTGTTCCAGACTGCCCGTTCTAGATACAGCTTTTTTAGAGGTCAGTTTGCTGTTTCTTCCATTTTCCTGTCAGTAGCAGCTGTTACTTGAATATATCAAGAGCCGAGTTTTCTGAAATTTAATTGAACTAGATCCGCTTTAAGATCTCCTGTAAATCAGGGGGCAAGGTTCACATCAGGCTGTGCACGGTTCACTAATGCCTGCTTTTACTGAGGTGCAGAAGTTTGAACAGCAGCTGGAAATTTGTGGAAGCCCAAGCAGACCAGGTTGGATGGGGCTCTGAGCAACCTGGTCTACTAGAAGGTGTCCCTGCTTTACCCTGAGTGCATTTTCAAAGTGAAGTGGGAAGCTCTCCTAACTCTGCCTTGCATTCTGTGTTGATGTGCAAAAAAAAAATTAGTCTGTTATAAAACAAAATGTCCATTCAAGTGATTGTTAGAGCAGCTAACTGGACTGCTGATTGAACAGCATATATGTGCAGAGTGATACCACGGGCTCAGTTTTTGTTGAAAGCTGTAATTAAAGCTGTGTGAGGTACCAGAGGCACGATATTTGAAAAGGATATCCATTTGCCATCAGTCAGGACATTGTATGTGAAACTTGTGTACAGCAGTCCAGACAGAAGGGCTAGGCTTCTTCAAAATGCCATTACTCCCTTTCTCTCCAGTGGCATAACTTCTGTGTTACACTACCTTCCAGCCTCCCCCTGTGTCACTGTTATGTATGTATTTGGTTGAATTTAAGGACAGTCAGGTTGAAAACATCACTCAGTGGTGACATCTGAACTCCAAAATTCAAATGGAAGGAATTCTGCAGTGTGTTTTATCTATTAATAGTCTGATATTAAGAAAGTTCAAATGCCTTTCAGTAAACCCTATTTTTATGTCATATATGTGATATAACCTACTAAGCCTTGTTGTGGTGTTCTTATCTTTTTTTGGTGGGGAAGAAAGGGCCACTGTCTTTGCTGCGAGTGTACAGTTCACATTGACAGTAGGGAACCCCAGTAAAATGTAGGAGTAAACAAAGTAGGCAGAAAGCATTTCGACTTTTCCTCTGGGAACTATTTAAACATGCTGCCATTTAAATTAACAGTGGGCTTTGAAGTTTTGAATATGCAGTTGTGAGTAGTGCCCATAAGCAAAAGCAGTATCTTTTGTAAAAGCAGCAGCTGTAATTTTAAAAGATTCTGGGGGGATTTTCCCAGTGTGGCAGCTAGGCTGTTTAGAATTCTTAAATATCTTTTGCAGAATTTGACAGCTTTAGAGATACTCTTAGCCTTATGTGCATTTTATTTTGAAGAAAGTCAAATACTTCATTGAGAAGTTATTGCTATATTGAGTGCATTCAAATTACTCAGGTTCTTTTTCTGTTGTCACATTTGGTTGCTGAATTTTTGTTGTTTAATGTGGATGAATTTTTGCTGACAAACCCTGGCATTTTTCTCCAGCTTTTTTAAAGTTGATCTGTCTTTTCATTTTTTTTTTTTTTTCATTATTTCTACAGCTTGATCAAGTTGTCCGTCAGAGAAATCTGCATAGTTTGGAACTTTTCCTTTCATGTGCACAGAAACAGTTAAATGTTTTATTAAAGGAAGAGCCAACCACGGAGGAAAACAGAGACTGACATTCCCAGTACCACTGGTACAGTGTGATCTGTGAAGCTGCAAATCTCAATTCAGCCAGTGATGGATACATTCTAATCTTTTGGGATTGTGTTATTGATTCAAGATTGATCAGAAGCTATGCTTGATAGAAATGTTTGTGGTGATCTACTTTTATTTATTTATTTATTTGACTGCTGTTATCAGACTGCGAATATGGAAGGGGAAAAAATCCATGCAAAAAAAAAAATTGTTTTTTTTTAATGATTTAAATTTTGTTATATTTTCTAGTAACCCATGGCTGAAGTGCTAGGTAACTTGTAGCACTGATGAAAACATTTCCCTGTTATGTCTGTTTTAAATTTGTCATCATGTGTTGATGTGATTCACCGTTATTTTTTACATTTAAAAAAATCGAGACAAACTTATTTGAATATTGATATTAATCCATCTCTATTTTCACAGTATACACCCAAGTCCTTTGCCTCAGGTGAGCCTGAGGAGCTTATTATTTCTTACTATTTTTGATGTAAAACAGAGGAATCAATGCTGAAACGTAACTGTTGTCAGGCATTTCTTTAGTCATTTATAAAAAAACTCCAGCTCTAGTAATAGAAAAACTTAAAAACTAAAGAGTGCATTTTAGAGTAGTGCAAAACACTGCCACGACCAATGCATATTATGAATTTTATTTCCGCTTCGCAGAGCTCCTCCAATTCCAAAAGTCATTTTCTCGTGAAATTACGATTAATGCCGCTGACCTCAGTTTCAGGAAGAAGATGTATGTAATTATGTGGAGACTGATACTGCTCTGCCTCAGTGGAATTTCTGACAGAGCAAGGAGTGTGTGCAGCTTGCTGACCTCAGATGCCCTTTCTGAGCCCATGAAGGAAGCAGAGAAGCTCCCCACAGACATTGCTGGACTTTGGATCGGGTCACAGGTCTTTCTGGCCTTGCTAACAGCAGATGGAGTGGAATTTCTGTGCCTGTTGATTGTAGACTCGGGGCCTTAGTTTTAAAAGAGTGCTGAATGAAATAAGGGAAAATAAGTGTTCACGCTTAGGTGTGTAAATAAACTGAGGGTGATCTCTCTTATGGTGAGCTTGTGATTCAGTGGGGGACTTACTGGTATTATTTTAGTGTGGTTCTTGTTGTTAGGGGTTTTTTCTTTAGCTGGTCTTTTGCACCAGCAGTCCGTTTTCGTGAACTGCTCTCGTAGAGCAGTAAGAAAACACCAAATGGTTGCACAAACTATTTTGCAGTTATGAAATAAGTAGTGCAGAAAGTTTAGGATTTTCTTTGAATCTTTTTCTGTGCTTCATTTTTCTAATCAAAGCCAGAGGTTTTGTCTTCTGCATACACAAAGATACCCTGCAAATTGATGAAAATCCAGTCTTATTTTTGATACTTCTTGATTGACTGATCAATTTCTATTTTTTTTTGGCAGACAAAAAAAAAAAAAAAAAAGTGTTAACGGGTCATCATCTGCTTATTTATCATTCCTAAGCCAGTGAAATGCCTGTCTTTGTCAACTGCACCAAAGATGACACAGATGTTTTTTGTAATGTAGAGGCAGTATCAAATTGAGTAGATTGTCTAGTGCTGTGTCACAATAGGTGTGTACTTGTGGAAATGTGGCATGAGCACATGCCTAGATGAGCTTGGTTTTACTTCTAGGCCTGGACATGAAGCACTGCTCCTTTTCACTAAAGACATCAACGTGTTCCCCTTAAAGCCAGAGGCTTAGGAGTCTATCAGCACTCTCCTAATAAAGGGATTTGTATTCTGACTTGCAACAATATGTAAAAGCACTTTTTGGAGAAGCTTGGTAAGATTTTGCTGGCAACTGTGGTGTGTCTTTCCCATTGGAACATCAGGTTGTTTAATCTCAGCTCAGATTGTCATAAAGAACTGTAGGTATTTCTTTCTTACCTTTGACAGTTTTAGTCCTTTAGTCTTCCCCTGTTCCCTGCAAGCAAAACTGCACACTAGACCACAGACATAAAAGATCATATTTGGAGCTCAAGTTTCATTTCAAACTCCAAGTCTCAGAGGAGAAATTCAGTTATACAGCACACACAGACCTATCCAGTCTGCAAGCTCTGGAGCATACAATGATTTCCGCCTTCCCCCCATTGCATCCAAACCTTTAAAGCTTGGCTTTATTTTTCAGTATTTCTGTATAACCATAGGATAATACAGTTTGTGAAAATTTAGGAGGCGGGAATCGTAAAATCAAGGAGTGGTTTGGGTTGGAAGGGACATTAAAAATCATACAATTCCAAGCCCCTACCATGGGCAGGGACACTGAAGATACGGGAATATTTGAATTTTTGCCTGGCTGTAAGAATCTCATTGGCAAATTTCCCCTGGAATTACACCTGGAGCATCAAATTCCTTCACTCTGTCACTAAGCAGCAGAACAAAGGAAAAGCAGCAGCTGCCATTCCAAAGGCTGAGATTTAGTATTTTGAGATTTTGAGATTTTTGGGCATCTTTACATTGACTTCTGATCAAAAGTGCCAGCACAGTCCTGCCAGCTCAGTAAATGGCAATGTTAATCCCTGAGGGTCTGAAATTATCCATCCAGACATGACCTTAAAGAGCCTAATTCTTTTCCACACTAAAACTCCCTTACAGCACTCCAGACCCTCTTCCCCTGAGTGTTTCCTATGTCCACACAGTTTACAGATTTTTCCCTACCCCTTGGATGACAGGAATATGTGATACGATTTTGTCTGCTTTCCCAGCAGGAGACAGCCACCAATAAAAATTATTCATCAATGGGACAGATATAATTTCCCCTCATTTTCCAATCATATATGGTGTCAAATGGACTCAGTGCAAATATAAAATGAGCTGGGTTGGGTCATGTCCAGCGTGGTTTCCAGCTCTCTGGCTTTTCTGGTGCCAGATGGGGAAGTGTTAAAGCGCAGAGTGCAGCATGGTCTAACTGACCATCTGCATCTTCCCGCTTTCCCATCTCACTGCAGTCCGCACTGAGCCACCTGAAATCCATCATTTCCTTTATCCAAATTATCACAGAATTCCAGAATGGCTTCTGTTGCAAGGGATTTTAAAGATCATCACATTTCAGCCCCTCTGCCATGGTCAGGGATGCCTTCTACTAGAACAGGTTACTCAGAGCCCCATTCAACCTGGCCTTGGACACTGCCAGGGATGGGGCAGCCACAGCTTCTCTGGGCAACCTGTGCCAGGGCCTGCCCACCCTCACAGTAAGTAATTTCTTCCTAATATGTAATTTAAACCTATCCTCTGTCAGTTTGAAGAAATTCTCCCCTGTCCTGTCACTCCAGGCCCTTGTAAATAGTCTCTCCCCATCTTTCTTGCAGGCTTGCTTCAGGTTCTGGAAGGCCCCAGTTAGGTCACCCCAAAGCTTCTCTTCTCCAGGGTGGAATAATCCCATTTCTCTCAGCCTTTCAATTCAACGTGCTTGGAGGAACTGACAAAATAAATATTTTCCTTTCTGTGATCTGTCCAAGAATATCGTTCTTCTGAGACTTCAGGAAGGCTCATCTGCTAGCATCATGTAAGTTGTCTTCATTAATTTTTAAGCCTACATAAAACTGATCCTGCTGCTGAATTAGGGTCATATTTGAACAGTTGAACAGTCACAGGGAAACCACCCAAGTTGTTCTCTCAACTTTTGTATTTGCTGAGTTGCTCAAGCTTTGTATTTGTATCACCTTTCGGTGAGAGGGCTTTCTTGTGATAATAATTATTCTTCTCCTACAGGTGTAACAATAATATTATATTCCTAAAGCAATAATTTTCTGTGATGGATGTGGTACCAGTGTTTTATCCCTGTCTTACACGCTGTGTAATCGTAAGTTTTAATGTGCGTCAGAGATTCACGTTTGTTTATATTGCCTGTAATTCCTCTCATTTCAGACGTACAAAACCAGCATTTTTTAGATGCTTTCCGTTGTCCAGCAAGGATAATCCAGTGCACAAAGAACGAATTACTGAGTAAACAAACTATTCTACTTCTTTTCAGGTGACTTTTTTAAAACAGTTTGACAGTAAACACTAGGGGAAAGGTGAGATGTTTATCAATAAACACATCCTAAAAATATGATTATCAACAAAATGCTACAAATTGATCTTTTTTTTTTTTCCCAGATTTGATAGTGAGTCTGTATGAATAGGTATAAATCACTATCAGATGTCAAATCAATGGTATTCATTCTATTTCTTCAAGTTAAAATTTTTTGTCTTCTTTCAAAAGCCAAAGTGATCCACATGTCTCTGCATTTAAAAAGAAACTCTTCCTGACTGATCCCCTCTACAGAATACTGTAGGAGGCCCTTAAGCCAGGGGAGAAAGAGAACTGGTTTGGCTGAATGAACTTGAAGGGTGTTTCAGTTCTTGTACTACTCCCAAATTAGGGCACTGGTTAAGTCTTCATGTGGATTGTGCTGTGTAAATTTTCCAGGAGATGGCTGGTCATGGTGATACACGGTCAGTCTCTATTTTTATGGTAATAATTTAAAAAATGCCATTACCTAAACATCCCACCCTTTCATTGTGACCATGGATTACATATTTGGAGCTCCCAGGAAGCCAGTAGGAATCCTGCTGTGGGTTGTTTGCAGTCAACATTTCGTCCTTCCTCGCTTTTCTTGCATTTGGGGCCGTAGTGAATGTAACACACACAGTTCTGTCTTTGTATGGCTCTGGAAACACACCAAGAAATTATATCAAAAGCAGATTTCATGATCAGTTCTTTGAAGAAAATGTCAGCACTTGTTCTGTTCCTGGTGTAGCAGGGAAGGCAGATGAGCTGTTTTCTGAGACCTTGGTGAGGGAAAAATGTGTCTCTCATTATTACATGAGAATCTTTACTTCAAAATTACATCCAAACAGCCAAAATAAAATAAAATGAAATAAAATAAAAGTTTAAGCTTTGTAAAGCTGGAAAGAATTGCAAGATTGATGTGTTGCAACCCAAAAACGTAAGTCTGACAAGTGTCAATAGGGGGTCCTGAGTATCCTGGACAGAATGTTTTGGGAGCTTCTCTGGAGGAATGATGCTCACTGGGGCTACTACTGTATCAGGATGGTGTACATAGCCTTGCTTGATTGCTACACTAATATTAAAAACAATGGAGAAGTCTTTACACATCTGCCAAATAAAATAGAAAAGGATCCAGATGCTGTGTCCAAAGATAATAAATCATCTAATCATCTTCTTGGGGAAAAAAAAAGATGTATTTGCGTCTTGAATGAAATAATTTTTCATTTGCAGAGGTTGGAATAAAAATTCCTGTGAGCTCCATACAGCAGTGAAGAAGGTCTACAAAAGACTGATGGTCACACAGCTCATGAATTACAAAACTACACTGGGAAGAATGCAAATTACTACAAGCAGTGTGAGTGTGAAACTGCACTCAATTTGACTATATCCATATGTAATATAAATATCACAGTCACAATGAGTATTTTTCTTTGACAGATTTTTCAAAGAACAGGTGAGTTGAAGGAAGGGCTGACATGGTCATTCTCCACTGTATCTAAGAAAGATTCCAATGGATGATTGTTTGATTTCTTGTATATTGGGGCCAAATGTTGATATTTATTCCCATGCATAAGCATCCACAAGTTCATGCTGGTTTTCACAGAGCAATCATATGGTCAGCTCATCTGGAACAATTACATGCTTTGCTCCTTTTTTCCTCTTGGTTAAACCAGTAAGTGGATTAAAGACTTTTTTTTATATGCCTCATATACTGTTGGTGTCATGAATAATTTAATTATGTCCATCTCCAGGACAAAGCTCAGAAATACCAGTTCACAACTTTTTAAAAAAAGTTTTCCTACACTATAGTGAGAGTTTATCCACACTTTAAAGACTCTCTGTTGTTGAGTTCAGTGCAGTGAATATGTTTTTCCTTTCAAAAAGACAAAACTGGAGGGGCCAACTGGTTTGGTTTAGCTAATTAAGAAACCCTGTTGGTCAGTAATGTTTTTCACAGTGCTCTGAAAAAAATGTTATACTATTATGAAAGACTCTAGAATAATCAACCAGAACCCATGTGTTTGCTGACTTGCAAGTCAAAGTTTGCTAGTGGATTTTACTCCTGCTGTTAAACAACAAGACCAGGATTTTTCTCATTGTTTCCAGCCAATGCCCTGTCTTCTTGACAATGGACCTTTGTGGGAAAATCAGCTATACCACCCTCAAAAAGGACTCTATGACAAGGAAAGAGGGAACCACTGGAAAGTATTCCAGCCTGGAGTACAACTGGGAACATGGTGCTTCCATCTCCAAAGATATCGTCCTCTCAGTTCCTCCAGCCAAATTTATCGTTCTACTCCAAATTTGTAGGGAGAACTCCCCGACTTCCATAAATTATCGTGTGTTCTGAGTCTTGGAGGGAAGTGTTTCAGCACATTCGCACGGTGAGGAGACATCTGGTGCTCAGCAGTGGTTCCTGACATGTTGTGCTACTGTCTTGGCCTCTTAAGGTTGAATTTTACATGCCTGCCTCTTGTGCATTGTGTTTAACTCCCTTCGGATTCTCCACTGAAAGGAAGCTGGATGTATGGAAGGATCTTGAGTTTTATGTTTGATTTCATTAGTGAAAACTGCTGGTATGTCTTTCCATAGAGGAAGAGGTTGCCAGTACTGCTAAACTTCCAACATTCTTCTGATGGCAGGTATGGTGTGGATTTGGTGCATGTTTCAAGCACCAGTCCCATGCCCTCAGCACTTAAAGTTGGCTGATGGGACAGAATTCCTCAGAAGACTGGTTTTCATCCTCCTCAGTTTAGAGATTTGGGGTTTTTTTGGAGAAATGACATCACATATATGTGCTTGACAATGCTATAAAACCCTAGTCAAATACTACAATAAAATATTCCAAGATCTTCCTGTATTTTTGAAAGTCATAGAGTGGGGATTTTTCATTTTAATAATAAATAATTGTGCTCTTTTAGTGTGCTTCATGGTTTTGAACTCCTTAACCTTCAGGCTTTCCACTGGAAATGCAAGTGCTAGAAAACCTTTTTCCTCTTTTAGGAGATTTAAGATTTACAGGGCCCCAAGAGGTAAGGTCTTATAGAAAACATCAAATATTGTGATAAAATCACCCAGGGAGCAGCTATGGCTGGAATGGAGTTGCTCCCCTGAAGGAGGGGGTCACACTTCTGCCCTCCTTCTTCTGTCCTGCTCTTAACATCAGCTTCATGGTTGGAACTTAAACTCACCCCTCAGGGTGAAGGTTTGGAGCTGGTTCTCAGGTTGGCTTTGGACTGATGCCATCTTCATTTGTGATCCTACAGTCTGCTGTTACTAATGAGAAAACATGAGCATTGTGCCCTTCTGCCAAGTTATCCTACATCACATAACCTCAACATTCTTGGCAAACAGTTTTTGTTTAGAGTATACAGAAGGAAAGGAATAACTCTCCTTCCTTGAAAAAAAAAAAAAATAGCCTTCCTGTGGGATACTCTAGAAAACAGAGGGACTTAACTTTTTCTAAAACATGGGTTGACTGCTTGGAATGGAGTTACTGGAGCAGGGTGTGGAGTCCTCCCTGATTCCTGCTGACAGTCTGCCACAAATGTGAGTACAGTCATGCAGACCCTGAATCAATCATTCCCACATTATTTGGCTGATTACACAGCAAGCTAACAGGTTGCTAACAGGCAGCCTGATACAGATTGGGCAAAAATGTGGAAACCTACCTGTGCCCCACGTGTCACCTCTCTGTCGATGCTCCTGTTTACAGGAAAGTTTCTTCACATTAGAAAGTCCAGGTCTTACCCATTCCCATACACAGTAAAGCATGATAAAATGTGCAGAGCTGATATGGTCAAAACATATATATATATATTTGCAAGATCTGTGACTTAAATCTTAGCAGAAGTATTTTAAATATGGTTGCCGGTGAATAGAAGGAGAGCTTGGTGCTGCTGAGGAAACGTGGTGATTCTCTTCCTTGTTGGTCACCCTGTGGATATATCTAAACCAAGGTTAAAAATAAAGAACAGGAAAGTGGCTAATCACAGGATCCCAGCAAAGATAGAAATTTTTAAAGCTTATTGTATCCTCACAGAAGTTCATCCAAGCAAAGACAATGCAATGGACTTTGACCCATCAGAGCACACAGTATCCTTCCCTCAATTAACTGGAAAACTGGTTGAAAATGGCTGGTTCTCATTGTACAAATCAAGACCAAAAGGCAGTTTGTGTCTGTGAATGGAAAAAAGGGGAAATCTGTGGAAGAATAATGATCCGTCTGCATTGTAAGAAGTTTTAATTTAGTACTGTAAATAAATAATTATTTCATACTGGGCTAAGACCAAGTTATTAATGTGAAATATGAATATTCTTTTTTTCCAGCACTATAATATTTGGCATGTAAGATAATGTATGACATGGAGAGTCGTTTTTGTTGTCCTTTCTAGGTCTGCTGCTACACATTTCCCAAGGACAGCAGCACCGCAGAGGGCAGGAGGAAGGCAGAACAAATGGTTCATCATCAATATCTTAGGGGAACATTAAAAAACAAATAGGCAAACTCGCTCAGAATGACCACACTTTCAGTGTTCCCTGGGAAAAACCTGTCTTCCCCACTTCCAGATCAGGCAGTGGACTGCTGGGATAATTCTGAGCCATGTGGATTTTACTCATGTATGAGGTCCACTCATTTCAAAGTGAATTCAGGGCCTGAGGGTTGCCTGGTAAGCAAGGCAAAAAAAGCAATGATTGCAAAAAGTGGTCTTGAGTTATCAACATTCGGGGTGCACTTTCTCTGGACTAGTGAAAACTATGTGTATGTCCCACAAGAAAGTAGTATCAAACACTAAAGAAAAATGAAAAGCATCCAGGGAAAGTCTGTGTAGACATAAAGACAATCCAAG
>NW_020955755.1:60540-63528 GCF_003031625.1 Empidonax traillii | reverse complement strand
TAACAGGATCAGATTTTGAGGCTTTGGTTTTGTCTCGTGTCTATACGAGGTAAAAAACACTAAGCTCTTTTTTTTTTTTTTTTTTTTCCCCCGGCCTTAAAACCTGATGTTGCTTTGGGTTTGTGGTATAAAGAAGATTAATGTCCTCGTATACCCCCAACAGCAAACGTTCTCTTTTCTTTTGCATTCAGTTTTTTTGCACTGATTCTGCAGAATCACACATTGTACTGGGTTGGATTGATAGCCAATCTTAAGCCAATATGTTTTTTCCCTTTCTGCTCAAGTGTCCCTGCTGACTTCTGTTTTCTGATATGTTTTTGGATTGCCATGGTGTCAAGCAGAAATATAAATGTTTGATTTTTTTTTTTTTTAATCTTTTTTCATTTACTGTCAAAATATTTCACAGGGTACCCCTCAGCTTTCAAGGCAGGAAGCACCAATATCTACACACACATATGGAGATCCACACTCATCCATCACAAATATTGCCACATCCAGATAATCATGCAGTGTGTTTAGGAAACTGCAGTTGGAGGCAGAGGAGGAGTTTTGAAAATCAAACCTTGCCTGCAGAGTTGCTTGGGCAGTGACTCGCTGGGTAGTCACTGTAAATAAATTAACTTGTGCCTCAGTTTACTGCACTGTAAAAATAAAAGTTCCATTAAAGTGTTTAGAAACTGAGAACATACTGAGGTGCTTTATGATTCAGGTGACCATTGATAAATGTTGTCTTGACTGTATCTCCCTCAAGAAATAAACAAATTGGTGTTTGGAAAGCTGCTATTCCCAGCAGCCACGCACTCAGAACATTCCTCCTTCTCACTTTGTCTGTAAGGGACTTTTCAGTTGTTTTCTCTGCGCTGGCAAATAAGTTGAACTTACTTTGAAACACAAAATAAGCATGAAGCAAAAAAAAAAAAAAAATTGCAAAGGAGTGCTAAGAAAGGTAAAACTGTTGGGATTTCTTTTAGGAAACATTTCCTCCATCAAAAAAATCTCTGCCTTCTTTTTCTGGGAGGAGGTAAAAAGCAAGAAATTGGCAGTGGGAGGGGAGGAAGGCTGCATGTAGCTGTAATGATTAAATGTTAGCTTTGTGTCTTTTTTTTCTTTTTCTTTTGGCCTGCTAGGAGCTATGTACCATGGTGATACATAAACAAGAAGTGACCAGTTATTCATGTGAAAAGAGGCTTCGTGAATCACAGGAAAACAGTAAATTACACTGGAAAAGCACATTTCACACTCTTTTCAGGATCTAATTATGAAAACATGGAGTGAATATTATAACTATGTCCATTCCTTTTAATAGGAATTATTGATAAATGAAACCCTGTCAGACCTGGCCAGCCTGGAGAAGGTCAAGCCCTGAGGTGTGTGTTGTTTGTCAGCAGAAGCTGCAGCAGAACACCAAGGGAATGGTGGGTGCAGTGCCACCCGTTAGCTGGAGATGAAATAATCATCCAAGCAATGCAGCATCTCTGTCCACCAGAGTGCATTTTTGCTTCTTTGGTGTTTTGCTGCTGCTGTGTTGGAGATTTGCTGTGCCCACACAAAACACTTTTTTTTTTACAGAGTGCGAAGTGTCTGAGGAGAATCTGCTGCTTGGAGAGCCAGGCAGCAAATCTGACATGACAGAGTTCGTGGTTCTGAAGGGGTCAGGCCACTCTCCTGACTTGATGAGAAAAACCAGACACCCCTTAGCAAGGGCTTTAAGAATACCTTTTTACTAGCACCTAAAATCCATAGGAACGAGGTCAGAGTGGACATGGAATACAAGGCACTTGAACCCCACCACTTGACATAAAGTGGTAAAGAGAAATTATTCTGGTCTTAAATCAGAATGCCAAGGGTTAGTAGCACACAGTTTCTGGATGCTGGAGCCCATCAGAGTGAAAAATTCCTGTGCGGAGAGGAAGACATGGAGAACTACATGTAGACAGGATAATCAGAAAGTGGTCAAACTGTTCAGGTCCTGCTTTCATCTTGTCTTCTGAGGCTGCACTTCTCACTCATTCTCTGTGCCCTGGATGGTCAACCACGGTTTGAATTGCAGGGATAAAGTTCCTTCTATCAAAGGAAATTTATTGAGAGTTCTCATTGATTTTGTTTTTCATTGGCTTTGCCCAGGATTAAATAATTGTACAGGATGACAGTGACTAGACTAGAGGATCAGTCCCATGACATGACCTCCTCTGAGCTTAGAGTGGGTGATGAGAAGAAGTGAGAGGAGGTGCTGGTTTATGCTGGAGGGGAGTGGTCCTGCTGCTGAAAACACTCCCCCCATCAGTGGTGCTGGCCATTATGTTGTGCCACAAATAGGGTAAAAAAGAGCCAAGATGCCCACAGTACCTACTTGACTTTTTTTGTTCTTTATCACCATTCATCAGGTGCGATGTCACATTTAATATTTTCCATTTGTTTTTGGCCAGTGTGGTCTGGTACTGCTCAACAGCAGAAACCTGTTGATTCTGGACTGCTAACTACTACTGGCTGGCACACCAAACTGTAGGGTGACTGAACTGTGGTGGAAGACAGACAGAATTGTTTCCAATGTACACCTAAGGAGGCCCTCAGTAAAGCAAACATTGATTTTGGAGAAGGGCTTTTTTTATTTTTTTTTTTTAGTTTTTTTTTTTTTTAATGTACCTATCTGCTGCCAGCAGGCTGTAAATAGGATCCCTATATTTTTTTTCCCTGTTGATACTAACCCACATTGGAGCTCATCAGCAGCCGTTGAGCCAGGAGAAGTTGCTGAGCACTGCTAGAAGGCACTCACACCTCGGAGCAGATGAGGTCGGTCCCGGTTGTCACGGACTGGCTGCAGGGAGAGAAGGCACTGCAGCCCACGGGTGGCCTGGGACTGCTGGTTCACCGGGTTCATCCTGCCTCCATCCCCTACCTCCTGCTGTCATAAATCATATAGGTACGAGTTTGTTCCTGGAGCAACTTGTTTGCTTTATTTATTTGGAAAATTTCAGTAACTGCACTCAC
>NW_020955755.1:56920-60519 GCF_003031625.1 Empidonax traillii | reverse complement strand
GGAGGGGAGGATGAACTTCTGTGTAATATTTGCTTCCCCACACGCACTATTAAAACTGGAGAGTGGTGCTGAAAGAGATTTAAATAGATTTGATTTCCTGAGCTTGTAATGAGTCCATGCACTTTGGGTTTGGCTGAATTTTTTTCCATTTTTATTCCTTCTTTTTTTTTTTTTTTTTTTTTTTTTTTTTTTTTTTTTTTTTTTTTCCACAGGAAGAAGTAATAATATTTTCAAACCAACTGTAGCTCTGGTCCAAATCAGTTTTAAGATTCTAGTTTGGGAATGACAGGATCAAATTCTCACAAGCCTTCTCAGGAGATTATGGCCCAGCAAAGATTAAGATATTTCTGCTGTCTTGATCTGGATCCAGAAATTCTTTCCACTTCTGAGCCTGCTTTCCAATGAGTGCTGCTAAGGTGTATTTGAATCAGAAAAGTAGACTCCAGGCAGTTGTTTTTCTGTCTCCTTTGTCCTCTTTTCTCCTCCCATGTCCGAACCCCCACCACCCACTAAAGTTTCACTCCCTCCTGTCTCTCTACCTTGCTGCCAAAAAAAAGGAAAACAAAAACGTCACAGCTCTTTTTTTTTTTGGTGTTTTTTTTCTTTTTTTAACAGGGTCAGATTTTGAGGCTTTGGTTTTGTCTCGTGTCTATACGAGGTAAAAAACACTGAGCTCTTTTTTTTTTTTTTTTTCCCCCGGCCTTAAAACCTGATGTTGCTTTGGGTTTGTGGTATAAAGAAGATTAATGTCCTCGTATACCCCCAACAGCAAACGTTCTCTTTTCTTTTGCATTCAGTTTTTTTGCACTGATTCTGCAGAATCACACGTTGTACTGGGTTGGACTGATAGCCAATCTTAAGCCAATATGTTTTTTCCCTTTCTTCTCAAGTGTCCCTGCTGACTTCTGTTTTCTGATATGTTTTTGGATTGCCATGGTGTCAAGCAGAAATATAAATGTTTGATTTTTTTTTTTTTTTTAAATCTTTTTTCATCTACTGTCAAAATATTTCACAGGGTACCCCTCAGCTTTCAAGGCAGGAAGCACCGATATCTACACACACATATGGAGATCCACACTCATCCATCACAAATATTGCCACATCCAGATAATCATGCAGTGTGTTTAGGAAACTGCAGTTGAAGGCAGAGGAGGAGTTTTGAAAATCAAACCTTGCCTGCAGAGTTGCTTGGGCAGTGACTCACTGAGTAGTCACTGTAAATAAATTAACTTGTGCCTCAGTTTACTGCACTGTAAAAATAAAAGTTCCATTAAAGTGTTTAGAAACTGAGAACATACTGAGGTGCTTTATGATTCAGGTGACCATTGATAAATGTTGTCTTGACTGTATCTCCCTCAAGAAATAAACAAATTGGTGTTTGGAAAGCTGCTATTCCCAGCAGCCATGCACTCAGAACATTCCTCCTTCTCACTTTGTCTGTAAGGGACTTTTCAGTTGTTTTCTCTGGGCTGGCAAATAAGTTGAACTTACTTTGAAACACAAAATAAGCATGAAGCAAAAAAAAAAAAAAAATTGCAAAGGAGTGCTAAGAAAGGTAAAACAGTTGGGATTTCTTTTAGGAAACATTTCCTCCATCAGAAAAATCTCTGCCTTCTTTTTCTGGGAGGAGGTAAAAAGCAAGAAATTGGCAGTGGGAGGGGAGGAAGGCTGCATGTAGCTGTAATGATTAAATGTTAGCTTTGTGTCTTTTTTTTCTTTTTCTTTTGGCCTGCTAGGAGCTATGTACCATGGTGATACATAAACAAGAAGTGACCAGTTATTCATGTGAAAAGAGGCTTCGTGAATCACAGGAAAACAGTAAATTACACTGGAAAAGCACATTTCACACTCTTTTTAGGATCTAATTATGAAAACATGGAGTGAATATTATAACTATGTCCATTCCTTTTAATAGGAATTATTGATAAATGAAACCCTGTCAGACCTGGACAGCCTGGAGAAGGTCAAGCCCTGAGGTGTGTGTTGTTTGTCAGCAGAAGCTGCAGCAGAACACCAAGGGGATGGTGGGTGCAGTGCCACCCGTTAGCTGGAGATGAAATAACCATCCAAGCAATGCAGCATCTCTGTCCACCAGAGTGCATTTTTGCTTCTTTGGTGTTTTGCTGCTGCTGCGTTAGAGATTTGCTGTGCCCACACAAAACACTTTTTTTTTTACAGAGTGCGAAGTGTCTGAGGAGAATCTGCTGCTTGGAGAGCCAGGCAGCAAATCTGACATGACAGAGTTCGTGGTTCTGAAGGGGTCAGGCCACTCTCCTGACTTGATGAGAAAAACCAGACACCCCTTAGCAAGGGCTTTAAGAATACCTTTTTACTAGCACCTAAAATCCATAGGAATGAGGTCAGAGTGGACATGGAATACAAGGCACTTGAACCCCACCACTTGACATAAAGTGGTAAAGAGAAATTATTCTGGTCTTAAATCAGAATGCCAAGGGTTAGTAGCACACAGTTTCTGGATGCTGGAGCCCATCAGAGTGAAAAATTCCTGTGCAGAGAGGAAGGCATGGAGAACTACATGTAGACAGGATAATCAGAAAGTGGTCAAACTGTTCAGGTCCTGCTTTCATCTTGTCTTCTGAGGCTGCACTTCTCACTCATTCTCTGTGCCCTGGATGGTCAACCACGGTTTGAATTGCAGGGATAAAGTTCCTTCTATCAAAGGAAATTTATTGAGAGTTCTCATTGATTTTGTTTTTCATTGGCTTTGCCCAGGATTAAATAACTGTACAGGATGACAGTGACTAGACTAGAGGATCAGTCCCATGACATGACCTCCTCTGAGCTTAGAGTGGGTGATGAGAAGAAGTGAGAGGAGGTGCTGGTTTATGCTGGAGGGGAGCGGTCCTGCTGCTGAAAACACTCCCCCCATCAGTGGTGCTGGCCATTATGTTGTGCCACAAATAGGGTAAAAAAGAGCCAAGATACCCACAGTACCTACTTGACTCTTTTTGTTCTTTATCACCATTCATCAGGTGCGATGTCACATTTAATATTTTCCATTTGCTTTTGGCCAGTGTGGTCTGGTACTGCTCAACAGCAGAAACCTGTTGATTCTGGACTGCTAACTACTACTGGCTGGCACACCAAACTGTAGGGTGACTGAACTGTGGTGGAAGACAGACAGAATTGTTTCCAATGTACACCTAAGGAGGCCCTCAGTAAAGCAAACATTGATTTTGGAGAAGGGCTTTTTTTTATTTTTTTTTTTTAATTTTTTTTTTTTTTTAATATACCTATCTGCTGCCAGCAGGCTGTAAATAGGATCCCTATATTTTTTTTCCCTGTTGATACTAACCCACATTGGAGCTCATCAGCAGCCTTTGAGCCAGGAGAAGTTGCTGAGCACTGCTAGAAGGCACTCACACCTCGGAGCAGATGAGGTCGGTCCTGGTTGTCACGGACTGGCTGCAGGGAGAGAAGGCACTGCAGCCCACGGGTGGCCTGGGACTGCTGGTTCACCGGGTTCATCCTGCCTCCATCCCCTACCTCCTGCTGTCATAAATCATATAGGTACGAGTTTGTTCCTGGAGCAACTTGTTTGCTTTATTTATTTGGAAAATTTCAGTAACTGCACTCAC